>NW_027361714.1:11697500-11955000 GCF_039654945.1 Dendrobates tinctorius | reverse complement strand
TTTGTGTGGCGTCACAGGGGGTATAAAAGGTTGTGAACGCCGACCACCATCTTACTTCTGCCGATCTTACAATAAGGAGAGGTGCTGCTGCTGATTCTGAACAGGGAGAGCGTTAGGCAGGGAAGAAGAAAAGAAAACTGCTTCTGCTGATAGTGCTTTTCACTGTACAGTTAGTGTGCAGTGAAAGGTGAGGATTTTTGTTGTGTGCAGCAGCGCTGGTGGTGATTATGCGCCTTTTAATGCTACCTGCTAGCTGCATTACTGTGTGCACACTGCTGTTCAAACTGCTTTTTTCAAAGCACTCCAAATTTTATTATTTTGTCCTGGTGAGTTACTGAGCGTTCATTTTTTCACACATCATCTAGTGGTGTACGCTCCTCACACACTACCGTGTATTCCGGCTGGTATCACGGTCAAATAGAAGCTATCTGGGTGTGACTCTGGAAGAAAAAGCTGAGGAGTTTGTCTATTTTTCCAGACCTACACCTTAGAGTCGTGTCCATTTTTCAAACAGTTCTGCATATCTGCTTGTTGGATTACGATCCAATACATACTGTGAGAGCGTCTGTGACTAACATAATATATACGTTGATTTAATTTGTTTAATACACCTTACACAGCTGGACGCTCCTCATACAGTACCATCTCTCTGCTGGTATTTTTGGTACATTTTCGCAAACATGAGGTAGTATGGTGGAAGAGTCTGCTGACATGGGCAGGGGAGTGCAGCTGGTACTGATGGTGGTGGTGCATCAGCTGGTTCTGGCAAACGCACAATAGCAGCTAAGGCAGGAGGTGTTGAGCCTGCGTCATCCTCTGGGCCAAGAAGGCCTGTAAGGTTGCCTTTTCTTGGAGTCGGAAAACCGCTTTTAAAGCCGGAGCATCAGGAACAGGTTTTGGCACACATTGCCGAAACAGCCACCAGCTCTATTGCCTCCTCTTCTGAACGGTCGAAAACTCTAAGCACAGAGTCATCAGTGCAGGGTTCTGGTCATAAAAAATCCCTTTCCTTGTGTCCTTCACCCCCAACAAAAGTTACGGATGCGGCAGCCCACACTTCAGATTACTCTATGGAGCTCTTTTCACATACCATGCCTGGGTTATCCAGTCAAATCCTGAATTCCCCAGTCCAAGATGAATCTTACATGGAGTGCTCTGATGCACAGCCACTGCTAGATGATTCTGCTGGTACATTGACCCACAGCACTACATTGCCCTCGCAGTCTATTGAGCCAGATTCTGACCCTGATGAAACACAGGTGCCCCTTCCCGCATACCATACCACCTTACACAGTGACACAGAGGAAGGAAAAGAGGAAGGTGCAGATGACTTTGAAGAGGAGCTGATGGATGACCCAGTCATTTCTGGACCCGGATTGTCATCCATTGGAGGAGGAGGGTGGCGCTGGCAATAGTTCAGATAAGGAGAAGGATCCACAGCAGGCATTGGCATCGTAGCAGCGGTTATCTAGCAGGCCCATAGCTGTTCTAAAACGTTGAACAAAAACTAAAAGAGTTGCAGGACAGCTTGACCAGACGGTCAACTTAGCACAGCGTGCAAGGCCAGAAAATGTTTACCTTAATAGGAAGAGTGCAGTGTGGCACTTCTTTGTCCAAAATCCTACTGATGAAGCAAAGGTTATCTGTAAGAAGTGCAGAAGGACCTTTAGCCGAGGTAAACAACTCAGAAATTTGAATACAAGTTGCATGCTTAGACATTTAATCAACATGCACATGCAAGTGTGGACGGACTGCAAAACCTCAGGTAGCACATGTGCACCTGCTCCGACTGAAGGTAGCCAACAATGCTCCATCGCTACCCCCACTGTAAGACCACCGCCACCATTAAGCACACCACCAGCACTAAATGTGGAGGTGTCATTGCAAAGCTAAAGCACTCAGGGAACCACAATGGTTTTGCAGCACAACACTGAATCTCGGCCATCACCACCAATACCATCACCAACCCCTCTCACTCCATCCGGTCCACCGCTACTTCCCCCATATGCAGCTCTCCAGTCCAGCTCACCTTACCAGACACTCTGAGTAGGACAAGAAAGTACTCATCCTCTCATCTGCGTACACTGTGTTTCAAAGCCTACATTGCCAAACTAATCTCATTAGAGATGATGCCCTACTGTTTGGTTGAAAGCGAAGCTTTCTGCGACCTCATGGCCTACGCTGTCCCATGCTATGACCTACCCAGTTGGCACTTCTTTTCTCGAAAAGCCTTCCCTGCCCTCCACAGGCATGTGAAAGACCGCATTGTCCATGCACTAAAACAGTCAGTGAGTGGAAAGGTGCACCTCACAAGAGATGCATGGACCTGTAGGCATGGCCAGGGCCATTACGTGTCCATCACTGCGCACTGGGTTAATGTGGTGGATGCAGGCTCCACTGGGGACAGTGGCGGTGGAACAGTGCTGCCTAGCCCACGGTACAGGAAACAGTTGGCTGTAGGCTTTCCCTCCTCCTCGTCTATCAGCGAAAGCTCGTCCACCGTGCTAAGTCGCACGAGCGCTACATCCGCAGCTGGCAGTGTTGCACACGAGGTGTCCCATTATCGAACAGCTAGTGGTAAGCGTCAGCAGGCTGTGTTAAAGATGATGTCTTTGGGCGACAACAGACACACCACAGAGGTACTGGCCAACTACTTGCAGCGACAAACAGAGTCATGGCTGGGCAGTCTACATCTTGAGGCAGGCAAGGTAGTCAGTGATAACAGTCGTAATTTTGTGGCAGCCATAGCCCATGCAAAACTCACACACATACCTTGCCTGGCTCACACTTTGAACCTGGTGGTGCAGTGCTTCCTTAATAATTATCCGGAGTTAATATCACTGCTCCATAAGATGCGAAGACTGTGCTCGCACATCTGTCGCTCGGCCGTACGCTCCAGTCGTATGCAGAAGCTGCAGCGATTGCTCCACCTCCCCAAGCACCGGCTAATCATAGACGTTGCAACAAGGTGGAACTCCACCCTGCACATGGTTGAGAGGCTGTGCTAACAGAGGCAGGCTGTAATGCATTTGTGGGAGGATACACGGGCAGGCAGTTTAAGGGAAGACATGGAATTGTCAGGTGTGCAGTGGTCAAAGCTGAAAGACCTCTGTAAAGTCCTTCAGTGTTTTGAGAAATGCGCACGGCTGGTAAGCGCAGATGACGCCATCTTAAGCATGAGCATCCCACTTATGCATCTGCCGTTGCAAAGTTTGACGCACATTAAGGATCAGGAATCTGCAGTGGAAGAGGAGGAGGGAAGCCTTGATGACAGTCAGCCATTGTCTGGTCAGGGAAATGTCCTGGATGAGGTGGAGGAAGAAGAAGAAGAGGAGGAGGATGAGGATGAAGGTGATGATTATTTTGGGAAGGAGGATGTTTCTCAGGGGGCAAGAGAAAATGTTGGCTTTCGAAGGTCAGGAACAGTGTTTATGCGTGACAGGAGGGATGTGGATTTGCCAGGAACTGCTCCTCCATCCACCAAGGGCAGTGCATCATTGACACCTGGAACATTGGCCCACAAGTGTGATTATGCCTTGCGGATCCTAAAAAGGGACCCCCGCATTGCCAAAATGATGAGGGATGATGACTACTGGCTGGCCAGCATCCTCGATCCACGCTACAAAGGCAAATTACACAACATCATACCACAGATAAATAAAAATGACAGACCACAAGGCTGAAACAGTATTACATCATATATTGCATGTGGGTGCAGATGAAACCAACACAATCAGCCCATGGAAAATCAGTGTAGGACACACTGTAATCAATAAGAAACAACAAGAGGAAAACAGTGCATAGATGTCCAAAGTATGATAAAATCACAAATCTTTATTAGATAACACAGGTAGAAAAGCACAAACAATGACAAATAAAGGGTGACACAAGCAGAAGCAGAGCAAAGGGGTATACAGTGTCAAAAACCTCACTCTGACCCTGACCCCACATGATACCACAGGAGAACCTAGAGATAACTTTGGGAAACAAACAAGCAACTCTGGTAAACCGTTTGTTTGAGGCTTTCCCAGCACACAGCAGCGGTGCTGGTTCTCCCACAAGCCGTAGTGGGCACAATGGAAGTGGTGTTCGTGGTGCACACAGCAGAAGTGGCATTGGAGACAGGGGTTTAATGACCATGTTGTGGAATGATTTCTCAAGTACCGCTCACACGACTGCTAATACTGCATCGATTAAAAATGACAGGAGGCAGCATTTGTCAACTATGGTTACAAACTACTTTTCCTCCCATACCGATATTCTCCCTCACAGGTCATTCCCCTTTGGCTATTGGCCTCTAAACTGGACGCATGGCCTGAATTGGCACAATATGCCTTACAGGAGCTCACTTGCCCTGCTGCTAGTGTGTTATCTGAAAGAGTCTTCAGTGCTGCTGGATCAATCCTGACAGAAAAAAGGACCCATCTGTTGACCCAAAATGTTGATGATCTAACCTTCATTAAAATGAACCATGCATGGGTTTCAAAGGATTTTGTCCCACCTTCCCCTGATGACACATACTGTAGGTTACCACAAAAGTGCCTCGGTTTTTTCCTCCTCTTCCTTGGACTTGCCCAATTACGCATTTTGCAGCAGCTGAATGTCCAGCCAACACATCTACATATGCCAATTTTTAAACCTCCATAACTAGGCTGCCCACCCCTCCCCCAACGGCTGGGGTCTTTCTACTTCCATGTTGCTTTCAAGCACGGGCCACAGCTCTGTCAGGCAGTAGACAACATATGGGAAAAGACGGTCCAGCTCAAAAGGGTTAACATCCAAAACATTTTATTTAGATATCCATAAAATAGGTATGCAAAATGCAAAAATGCTTAAACCGGACAGGAAAACCGAAGGGAAGGTCGAGGAGACACTGTACGCTTTTCAAACGAAAAGTTCTTAAACTCAGCATAGCTCCAAGAGAAGGGGAGTGAGAATATAACTAGTACACACAGGTGGCACTAATTGACATGTGATGCACATTTAAAACCATCAAATAAAACAAACACAATCAATAATGCAACATGAGTTCTTTCCGTAAATTCAATCCAGCTCAGATATAGTAACTCGCAATCTGAATTTACTCAGAAGAAGTCATGATACTATGGACAAAATTCTAGCAAATGGGATTCAAATTGTTTCCAGAAGGGCTCCCACACTTGGTAATTTTCTGTCACCTAGTCTCCTCAGATCCAATAAGCGCACTAGAACAAATTGGCTGACAACCAAGGGTTTTTTCAGATGCGTTTTTTTTCTAAGTAAAACCTGTTCACACTCAACTAAAACACAGTCTTTTTCTAACTGTTTAACCAAAAAAGTTTTTTTTATTAATGATTACTTGAATTGTAACACGGATCATGTAGTGTATGTTATAGAATGCAAACAATGCAATTTAAAATATGTAGGTTCCACCATCAGAAAATTAAAGGAACGTGTCAGAGAACACATCTATGATATTATTAACCCTACGGTGCGCAGCATATCTAATGCTTCCAAACACTTTTTTATGTCACACAATAGAGATTTGCCGTTTTTCAATGTTTTTGCTATTGAACAGGTAAAGCGACACATTCATGGAGGAAATAGAGAAAAACAACTACGGGACAAAGAAGCCTTATGGATTCTTCTTCTAGATGCATGTGTTCCCACTGGATTGAATTTACAGAAAGAACTCATGTTGCATTACTAATTGTGTTTGTTTTATTTGATGGTTTTAAATGTGCTTCACATGTCAATTAGTGCCACCTCTGTGTACTAGTTATATTCTCACACCCCTTCCCTTGAAGCTATACTGAGTTTAAGAACTTTTTGATCGAAACGCGTACAGTGTCTCCTCAACCTTCCCTCCGGTTTTCCGGTCGGGTTTATGCATTTTTGTATTTTGCATACCTATTTTACGGATATCTAAATAAAATGTTCAAGACCTGGCACACCTGGGCAAGTGCCGTTGCTCTGAACAGGTGGATGGGCCCACTGATGGCCGACGGCAATGGCACAGGGCCCCTCATAGTACAATACAGTGTCTCAGACAGTGGGAGGGCCCACTCGCCATCAGACACACCAGCGTACTATGAGGGGCCCTTTACCTGTTCCGTCGACCACAATTGTGCCCCCCCTGCTTGGTCATGGCCACAGCACTTGAAAGTTGCAATACTTACCTCTCCCTGCTCCACCGCTGTGTAGTCTGGGCAGTTAAATCCTTCACAGGGACGGCCACTATAAATTTGGTGTATTGATCAATGATGGTTAAGATGTAGCTATGGCCTGTCCTTTTGGCCTCTACCTTCAGATGATCAGTGGCTACCATTTGAAATGGACGTCAACTTACAAGCAGATGCAGTGGTGGTTTATGATCACCTTTCACAGTTGTGATAGTCACAGACGTGTGACATTCCTGCCACCATTTTTCAATGTCTCCTCTCATGCCAATCCAATAGAATCGCCTACGGCCTGTGGCTTCTGTCTTTTGCACTCCAAAATGACCAGACACATCATGATAGGCAGTTGTGAAGGGTTAATACTAAAATCAGAGCTTAAGTTTCACTTCTCCATTTCTTTGTAAGGTTTCGTTTCTTAGTTTTGTTGTTGTAAGATAAATTTTTGTAATTGGCATGGGCTGTCATGAAACCAGATTGTTCTCATCAGGTGCAAAGATAAGGGAGGTGGGAATGTTAAACTCTGAAGAATATGCCATTATACTACTTTCTACGCTATCTACGTACGGACATATATGTAGTTTCTGGTTTTCTTGCAATATTATTGGCTTATAAAGTGAAATGATTTTATTGGTAGTTGAGAA
Organism: Dendrobates tinctorius; assembly: GCF_039654945.1. Taxonomy (NCBI): domain Eukaryota; kingdom Metazoa; phylum Chordata; class Amphibia; order Anura; family Dendrobatidae; genus Dendrobates; species Dendrobates tinctorius. Next base: position 11,948,201 of record NW_027361714.1, on the reverse strand, counting down.
CCTTGCATAATTAAGCAAAATATTATAAAAGAAGTGACTACAATAAACGGGTTACCGATCTCTTTGGATCGTCACATACAGAGACACGTCTCCGTTTGGTCATTTGAGTTGCTAGCAACACTCTGTGGAATAATTTGGACATCACTGGCTCAACCGTGAAGGGTTAATTTAACTCTCTCCCTATCACAGTGAGGACCATGGGTACATCTCTCCCTGTGATCACAATTTGATGGAGACGAGTAACGGTGATGTGATCCATGCTACTGCGATAAAGCAATCCTTTCTTCACAAACAACCTTTTTCGCTTTCTCCTCAGACACGGTAATTGAGGGTCTGTATCGCTTCTGCAACATCTACCGGGAGGTTTTCCCGCCATGAGTAATTCCAAAATTTCTGCTAACATTCGACTTTGCGTCTATACTTGTATCCATGTAGTTTCCAGTAGCGGAGATTCTTGACTGGCTTACTGAGATTGAAATATATGTGAACATTTAAAAGTACCACAACACTGTATACTGATGTACGCTATGAATACCTTTCACTTTTTCTACTTTTTTAATTCTGGTGTAATACATATTGAGCCTGTGAGTGTCTGTGTCTGACTCGAGAAGTATAGATGGAAATTTAACCCTAGACTGGACACACCTGGTATGTGCTGATACAGTACCTTGTTTCAAAAATTTGTATTAAGGTATCATCTGTAGGATAACCAACTGTGAGAGGGGGACCTCTTCTTGCCACAGACAAACACGACACTGAGACATAGTTGGTATTGAACAGGTCCGTTTTTAGTGCCCATCCTTCTGTCGACAACAGCAATTCACCACAGCTGTTTCACATTTCTCTGTACACAGGCCGCGGAACCTTCACTTCCTTTGTAACTATAACCATGGCATCCTCAGTGGCTCTTCCACTGTGGCTGGCCTAGGCCCAACCACCACAGCGCTGCACTAGTCTGAGCACACCGTCCGTATGATAGCCCCAGGCCGTCTTCATCTGCGGCTACCATCCTCTGGCCCACCCCCACATGTCCGCCTCAACTGTCAGTCCTCTCTGGAGCCTTTCCACTGTCTCTATTTCCTCAGTAGAACTTCCTCTTTACTGTGCTCCCTTCGCTGAATGACTCTTCCCGAACCTTCCCTCAGCCTTTTATACTTCCAGTTCTGGTAACTCCGCCCACCATCACCTAACAGTTTTTCTGACCAAAGGCAGTTCTTCAGTCCCACTCCTACATTCTCTACTGCCCTTCAATGGGCAAGCTAAAACACTGCACCCTTTCTCTTTATCTTAACGGTTTCACACCTACACTGTGCTACACCTCTGCTTCTCACTACAGGCTGGTTTGTCTGTCAGTCCACCTTCCCTACATCATCCATAGTGAGTGAGCGTGTGTGGGTTACGCCTTCTATATATACGGTGAATCGGAGAAACAAATTTTTACACTATACTCGATACAGCTTGTATCTTGTTATACAGTACCGTTGTTCGACATTTAGCATTACGGTCCAATCCATACTGTGTAAACATCTGAGAGTGATTACGGGACAATTTATACGGAGATTTCCATTGTCCCTTAAAAAATATATACTTGCTATCTTGTTATCCAGGAACTTTTTTACAACATTTTTTATTATGGTCAAAACCAAACTGAGTGAGCGTCTTAGGGTGACTACAGAAATATATACCAATATTTTTCAATTTGGCCAACACTGTATACAACAGAACGCTTCTGATACAGTAACCTTTTTAGCTATTTAGATACTGGTGTAATCCATAATGAGCCTGTAAACATCTGTCTGTTACTCTGGCAATATATGTGGAACTTTAAGATTACCCCAACACTGTATACAGCTGTACGCTTGTGATACATAACCCATTTACAGCTTTTCATATTCTTGTGTAATCCATACAGGGCCTGAGAGCGTTTGTGTCTGCCTCCTGAAATGTATATGGAGAATCAGAATGTTTACACTATACTATATATACCTTGTATCTGGTGATACTGTACCCTTTTTCAATTTGTTATTTTATTGGGTAATCCATACTGAGCCTGTGAGTGTCTGTGTATGCCTCATGAAATATATGTGGAGATTTACTGCTATCCATAGACTGTATAGAGCTGTACGCTTATGATACAGTACCATATATCTGCTGGTATTTTGGGTCCATTTTCAAAAACATGAGGAAGTATGGTGGAAGAGGATGCGGATGTGGGTGTGGATGGCCACCTGGTACAGATGGTGGTGGTGGTGCATCTGCTGGTAGTGCCAAAAACACAATAGCGGCTAAGGCAGGAGGTGTTGAGCCAGCGTCATGGTGTAGCTCTGGAAGGCCTGTAAGGCTCCCTTTTCTGGGAGTAGGTAGACTGCTTTTAAAGCCGGAGTATCAGGAACTGTTTGTGGTTTACATTGCTGAAACAGCCTCCAGCTCTATCGCCTCCTATTCTGAAGTTGTGAAAACTGCAAGCACTGAGTCGTAACTGCAGGCTTCTGGTCAGGAGCAACCCTGTTCCTTGTGTCCTTTACCCACACCAAAAGTGAAGGGTTTTGAAGCACACACCTCAGATTACTCCATGGAGATCTTGTCACATACCATGCCTGGGTTAATTAAAAATAGGGCCCATCATGTACTGGAGCAATGTAAATGGGGCAGATCACACACTGGAGCAGCATCTAAGGGGCACATTATACAGTGGAGCATTACAAATGTGGCCCATTATATATGGAGCATTATTAGAGCCCATCATACACTGGAGCATCATCCATGAGGCCCATCATGTACTGGTGCAATGTAAATGGGGCTGATCAGACACTGGAGCAGCATCTAAGGGGCACATTATACACTGGAGCATTACAAATGGGGCCCATTATATATGGAGCCTTATTAGAGCCCATCATACACTGGAGCATCATCCATGAGGCCCATCATGTACTTTAGCAATGTAAATGGGGCAGATCAGACACTGGAGCAGCATCTAAGAGGCACATTATACACTGGAGCATTACAAATGCGGCCCATTATATATGGAGCATTATTGGAGCCCATCATACACTGGAGCATCATCCATGAGGTCCATCATGTACTGGAGCAATGAAAATGGGGCAGATCAGACACTGGAGCAGCATCTAAGGGGCACATTATACACTGGAGCATTACAAATGGGGCCCATTATGTGGAGCTCATCAGATACTGGATGGAACATTATATGTGACTAATTATTTGGTATGGAGAAATATATGGGGCTCATGATTCTGTATGGCGCACAATGTGGTGGCCATAACACTGTATGGAGTAATATACTGTCCTCTTTTTGAGCTATTGTACAATTTATAATAGATCAGTCATGTCATGTAAGCAGTGAAGTATGTGTCATTGTACTATACCTATATTTATGTGGCGTATCGAAGCATCATGAGTTGTGGTATGTGTTAAATGGGCTCACTGACACTCTTTGGCCCAGGGCACACGAAAACCTGGAACCAGCCCAACCCCCCCCACAACTTTAGCCAAATAACCCCCAGTTTTCAATGCGTAACTGTTATTATAAAGTAAATTAAGGTTGACAAGCTTAAGTAATAAGAATTGATATTTTTAGCATTGAAATGGGCACTGTAGGTTTGTTTCCTGTCCTCCACTCCCTGCCGACTTTGCTTCCCCATTGACCTGCATTGGGCTTCGTGTTTCAGTCGGCCTCCGACTTATCCCTATAGGTGGCCGATTTCGTTTGACCCGACTTTTGCGAAAGTCGGGTTTCATGAAACCCGACTCGACCCGAAAAAAGGCAAAGTCACTCATCTCTAGTAGACACTATAACACCTTTAAAAAAAAAGGCTAGATGATTTCCCAAAGCACATAACATTATGTGTTACAGCTAATTTAGTGACAAAAAGCACAATAGGTGGAGAAAGGTTGAACTTGATGGACCTAGGTCTTTTTTCAACCTATCAACTATGTAACGCTTAGTGATCCTGAGATCAAAGAAGTAGTGAAAGCAGTTATATCTATTAAATGGGTTTTTCAGGCAGATATTGATGGAAATCTCACCTCATAATATTAGAATCTGCATAGAAAAGTACCCTAAGCTCCAAAATTATAAATACCAAAGGAAAAACAATTGCCAATGGAGTTCTCATTGAAAGAATACACTATTCCGTAGTAAAATCACATATGACTGCTTGGGAATGGGTTTGGAGGTAGGTGTGTAGGGAATAAAGGGTACTTTTAGTTGCTTATTCCTTTATTAGTTGTTTCTCACTTTAAATATTGAGAACTTATCTGATATAATATTAGACAATTGATAACTTGTAACATTATCTTGTTATCCAATTCACATTGACTGGAACATGCCAGATGTAACATGTACTGCTGAAATTACACAATAAAATGTGTATTAAAAAAAGCTCTAATTCAAATTAATTTGGCATCTTGGTGGAAAGTCTGCAGTGCCTTTGAATCTATCATCTTTTTTAGTAAGGTTATATCATCTTATATTTGGTTACTTCTGTAAATATTTTAGCTGTTACATAAATAACGTCTATAGTGCGCACAGAGAATTATTTTTTGTGTAGCTGTGAATAACACAGTGATAGCGGTGTTTTATAGGACATGTGATGCTTCTGGCTTTGTTTTTTCAAGTTTATCATGACCTCCTACTCAGCTGATTCCTGTGAAGTCTCCATATCCAACGCATTTGATTAACCTAGATTTAAAATACAAAAAAAATAATTGTTGCGCTTTACATAACATCAATGAATACACTGCTTGCTAAACAATGGCTGCATTTGTTTTTTATGTCTTATGATAGAGGAAGTCTTGTGTAATGTACGATCAGTGGTATACTCAATTAAAAAACTACCAGAATCAGTGAGATATGTACTTCCAAGCAATATTTCTGAAAGCAAGAAATTTCCCATTATTTATTTGAGTTTAACATCTTTTTGGATTGTTTGATATATAAATAGTTTTATTTTTAGTCTCAGTGGATTCAAGAACTCATTAAATCCACGTGACAAAGAGGAGAACTTTTCAGCTCTGAATTACCGTATTTTTTCGGACTATAAGACGCACCGGACCATAAGACGCACCCCAATTTTCAGAAGGAAAATAGGGAAAAAAAATAATAATGTGTCAAATGGGGGTCTGTCTTACAGTCCGAATTCAGCTTACCTGGGAAGATATCCGGCACAGGTGGAGGAGTAGTCACAGGGGTCATTCAGTGGTCCAGGCTCGTGCGGTGGCGGCTCTGTGCTGGGGCAGGTTGGTTGTGCTGGGGCAGCTGCGCTGGGGCTGGGGCAGGCGGGCTGTGCTGGGGCAGCTGTGCTGGGGCAGGGGCAGCTGTGCTGGGGCAGGGGCAGCTGTGCTGGGGAAGCTGTGCTGTGCTGGGGAAGCTTTGCTGGGGCAGGTGGCCTGTGCTGAGCTGGGGCAGGTGGGCTCTGCGGGGTGAGGGTGGCGGCAGGCTGTGCTCCGGTGCAGGGGCGGCGGCTCCGCCGGCATTTCCTCGCAGCCTGGAGGCCCCCGCACATCCCTTGCTGGCCGCCGCCATGTTGCGGTGGCCTCCGGGAACATGGACGCTGGAAAGATGGCCGCTGGTCCGGGGACGGCGCATGCGCGGGTTCAGATCTCGTGGGACGAGATTCAAATCTCGGCAATGAGATCTCGTCCCCCGAGATCTCGGGATGAGATCTGAACCCGGACCGGCAGCCATCTTTCCGGCGTCCATGTTCCCGGAGGCCACCGCAACATGGCGGCGGCCAGCAAGGGATGTGCGGGGGCCACCGGGCTGTGAGGAAATGCCGGCAGAGCCGCCGCCCCTGCACCGGAGAACAGCTCGCCGCCACCCCCGCACTGCAGAGCCCCGCCCGCTGCCACCACCGCACCGCAGAGCCATGCCCGCTGCCACCACCACACCGCAGGTTAGTATATTGCGACCATAAGACGCACCCCCCACTTTCCCCCAAAATTTTTGGAGAAAAAAGTGCGTCTTATGGTCGGAAAAATACGGTATATGTTATGTAAAGGAAACCTGACAACACTTGGCGGATCAGTGGTTAGCACTGAGGACCTGGGCTCCAAGGACAACTTTGAAAAGAGTTTGTATGTTCTCCTCCTGTTTGCATATTTTCCCTGTGTTTTCATAGGTTTGCATTGGATCATCGGATTTCCACCCATACTACAAAGACATACAGATAGGGAATTTAGATTGTGAGATTCAGCGAGGACATTATTGATATCTGTAATGTGCTGTCTAGTGAAGGGCGAGTAGCATCGTTTCTTGGGTCTCCCTGAGTATTTTGGTGTGCTCGGAGATTTAGTTTTCCTTCTCTCAGCTGCATGATTTGAGACTTGTAGACAGACTGAATACATGTGGGAATTCCCTAACAAACAGGCATTCCAGACATGTATTCAGCCTGTCTAGCTGCCACAAATCATGTAGTTGAGGCGATGAAAACTAAATCTCCGAGCACGCCAAAATACTCAGAGACCACCCGAGCATGCTCGGGAAAACCCAAGTAACGAGTATACTCGCTCATGACTAGTGCTGTCGAAATTAATTGCGCTGTATAAGTGAGTAAAATAAAAAAGTAACTACACTGATACATGCTGCCCAAACCACATGTAGAATGTATCATTTCAGCCAGGTGAGTTTTACTCACAAATGCTGCTGCATTTTAGAAAAAAAAAAACAAACATTTAAGGCCTGTTTCACACTTCCCAGTTTTTTTGATCAGTTGAAAGCCGCCAAAGACGAAAAAAATGGACCCGTTTTCATTATGGAACAAACGTATGTCAGCGGACCGTTTTTTGGACGGATCTGGCGAAGTTGCAAAGGGCAGGAAATTTAAAGGAACCATGGTCTGGAAAAGGAGAGTGAGAGAGAGATTTTTTTAAGCTGCTGCCAGAACGATATTTAGGGTTAAAATGCTTCTCTGAGCAAATCTTCCAGGCATGCGCACTTGCAAAAAGCTGACCATCGCTACAAAAAAAGTTTCAGAGTCCGTCTTGTCCGCCCGGGAACGGCTACAATTCAAACGGATCCATCCAAAAGCGGATGCAACGGACGACCGTCAGTCAAAATCCGCCGCTAATGCAAGTCTATGGGGGAAAAAAACGGATCCACCAAAAAAGGGGCGGATCCATTTTTCTTCTAAAACTGGCGGGTTTTGACTGACGTCAAAAGATGGAAGTGTGAAACAGGCCTAAAAGGACCATGTTTCTCAGGTGACTAATCCAAGTCCTCAGCTGCCTCTCCATGACCTACTTCTCTTGAGTGACAGATCTCTTCTCTAAGGCTGGTTTCACATTAGCACTTTTTAAGCGCACGCATGGTCGGGGGTAGCTCCGCCCCCGAGCCGGCTCTCTGCCCGGCGTGCCCGCCCCTTGCATGTAGCGCCGCCTCCTAGCGCACAGCAGCGCCTGCGATTGGCGCACCCTATCTTTAGCATAGGGTGCGCAGATCGTGCGCAGGCCGTGCGCTAGTTGCGCTTTGACCTGTGCTGCGCACTTTTGACGGTGCGCCGTGCGAGCCAAAATCCGAAAAGTTTGATTTTGGCGTGCACGGCGCACCGTCAAAAGTGCGCAGCGCAGGTCAAAGCGCAACTAGCGCACGGCCTGCGCACGATCTGCGCACCCTATGCTAAAGATAGGGTGCGCCGATCGCAGGCGCCGCTGTGCGCTAGGAGGCGGCGCTACAAGCAAGGGGCGGGCACGCCGGGCAGAGAGCCGGCTCGGGGGCGGAGCTACCCCCGGCCGTGCGTGCGCTTAAAAAGCGCTAATGTGAAACCAGCCTTACACATGCATAGGTAGTGTGGTGGCTCGGTGGCTCCCTATGCTGCTTTGCAGCACTGGGTCCTAGGTTTACTTCCATCAATGGCAACATCTTCAATGAGTTTATATCTTCTCCCCATGTCCAGTGTTTGCTTGGTTTTCCTGTGTTTACTTCGGTTCTCTCAAACACTCCAATGACTGTTTTGAATTTAGATTGTGAGCCACATCATGAACAATGGTTATAATATCTGTAAATAATTGATTGTGCTTTATAAAATGAGATGAATAAAATAAATATATAGGGAAAGATCTATCACTTAACCCCTTAGTGACAGAGCCAATTTGCTACTTAACGACCAGGCCAGTTTTTACAATTCTGACCACTGTCACTTTATGAGGTTGTAACTCTGGAACGCTTTAACGGATCCCACTGATTCTGACATTGTTTTTTTTTCATAACATATTTTACTTGATGATAGTGGTAATATTTCTTCGATTTGACTCGCCTTTATTTATGAAAAACTCGGATATATGGCGAAAATGTATAACATTCCGCAATTTTCAAATTTTTAATTGACCCTCCTTAAATCAGAGGGTCATATCACACAAAATAGTTAATAACATTTCCCACATGTCTACTTTACATCAGCACAATTTTGGAAACAAAATTTTTTTGTTAGGAAGGGTTAAAATTTGGCCAGTGATTTCTCATTTTTACAACAAAATTTACAAAACCATTTTTTTTAGAGACCACCTCACATTTGAAGTGAGTTTGGGGGGTCAATATAACAGAAAATATCCAAGAGTGACACCATTCTAAAAACTGCACCCCTCAATGTAGTAAAAACCACATTCAAGAAGTTTATTAACCCTTCAGGTGCTTCGCATGAATGTGGAAGGAAAAAATAAACATTTAACTTTTTATCACAAACATTTTACTTCAGAACCAATTATTTTTATTTTCACAAGGTAAAAAGAGAAAATGAACCACAAAATTTTTTGTAAAAATTCTCCCGAATACAACAATACCCCATATATTGGGGTAAACCACTGTTTGGGCACAAGGCAGAGCTCAGCTTTTTATTTTCACAAGGGTAACAGGAGAAATTGGACCCCAAAAGCTGTTGTCCAATTTGATGTGAGTACGCTGGTTCCCCAAATGTGGGAGAAAACTACTGTTCGGGCACATGGTGGGGCTCAGGCTGGTTTCACACTTGCGTTTTTTGCGCTGTTTTTTAGCACAAAAAAAACGCATGCGTTTTTTTCCCCTATCTTTTACTTGGGTGCGCATACACATGCGTTTGTACGCGTTTGCATGCGCATGCATTTTTTTGTATTGTGTGCTCGGGCGCACAAAATGCATCCTGTTGCATTTTTTGTGCGTCCGACTTGCCCCCCAAAAACGCATGCGCACGCAATGCATTTTTTTTTACAGCAAAGCACCCATTATAGTCTATGGGTGCGCATTAGGGTGACCGCAAAAAATCGATGTCGGAATTTTGTCCATCTGGACCCCACAAAAGGATTCCCCTTTCCAGATATAGAGATTTGAGCTCGATCAAACGACGTTAACCCTTGCCGCTCGTCGCTCAAAGTTTGAAAAAATCCAAATTGAGGTTTTTTAAGATTTAGGTATTTTGCATAGTCTGTTAGACTATAAAGAATGTGACAACAACATTGCAGAAATAGCCCTGACCAAATTTTCGAACCATTTTTGGTATTTGAATGCAGAGTTGGTGGGATTATCGTTTTTTGATCCCACCATTACAGACAATGAAAAGTTGTTAATGGCTAATAAATTGCTCAGTAGCACAGATGAACCATCAGAGCACGCTAGGGTTGTAAAGCCAAAAGTTAGGAAAGAAAAATTAAAAGAGGTAGGAAGTAACCGACTTTAACGACCTTCTGACAAAAGATGAAGAACAAAAGCAATATGTCCTGCAAGTTGTAAGCAAATGCCGAGCATTATATTCTGACGTTTCAAAAACTACTTTAACAAAAGCTCTAGAATAGATTAGATAACTATGTAAAATTATCAACTCATGTAGGTTAGCGTGCTCTGATGGTTCATCTGTGCTGATGAGCAATTTATTAGCCATTAACAACTTTTCATTGTCTGTAATGGCCTAAATCTTAAAATATCTCAATTTGGATTTTTTCAAACTTTGAGCGACGAGCGGCACGGGTTAACGTCGTTTGATCGAGCTCAAATTTTGGCTCTCTCAATATCTGGAAAGGGGAATCGTTTTGTGGGGTCCAGACGGACAAGATTCCAACATTTTTTCCCCCCCATATGAGATCCGGTCACCCTAGTGCGCATACGTGCGCATTGTAATGCGCACGTATGCGCAAAAAAAGCATGCATTTTTTAAAAAAACACACCAAAACCTGCAAAAAAACGCACACAAACGCATGATGCATTTTTTTCATGCATTTGTGTGTGCAAAAAACGCACTGTAAAAAACTGCAAGTGTGAAAGTAGCCTCAGAAAGGAAGTAGTGACATTCTGGAATGCAGACTTTGATGGAATGGTCTGCGGACATCATGTTGCATTTGCAGAGCCCCTGATGTGCCTAAACAGTAGAAACCTCCCACAAGTGACCCCATTTTGGAAACTAGACCACCCAAGGAACTTATCTAGATGTATGGTGAGCACTTTGAACCCCCAAGTGTTTCACTAAAGTTTATAATGTAGAGCCATGAAAATAAAAAAATCATTTGTAGCAACAAGCTTTCCTGACGATCTGACTCATAGTAACGCTCCTCCTCTTATCTCGCACTGACAGGAGATCAGAGGAGAAGCAGCGTTACTGTGTGACAAGATCGCTGCCTGGCACAGATCAGAGGAGAAGGAGCATTACTATAAGTCAGATTGCTACAACAAGGTTTCCCAGCAATCTCTCTCATGGGCTTTCAGGTCTCGATGAGGTAGGGGGTCACAGCATTCATTGTGTGCCGGGATCCCCAAGTTATAAGGTATGTGGGGGTCCCGGGGGGCACAAAACCACCTACAGTAGATAAATGTCAGCAATGCACAAAGCCCAGCAAGCCCAGCAAGCACGGGAAGCGGTTAATCAGTCATTGAGAAAAACTTTTTTTTGCGGTATTATGACCAATTATTATATTTGTTAGGAAAATCATTGATTTTTCACTTAATATATTTTCTTGTATCTTAAAAAATTTTTCATAATTGTATTTAAAAAATTCTTTTGAACATTTTATGTTCTTGGCCCCGGTATGTTGGAATTTAGTTGACTTTAACATTATTACTTTTTAAATGATTTAATAAACATATATTGTATTCTGGACAGTACTCTTTTTGTGGTGGTTTACTTTCCATCCTCTATGGAGTGCTACATGTATTTTTGAGTTTATATGTCCCTCATTTGTTTTTGGTTGGGCATATCGGTGGTAAAAAAACGTAATCAGAGTTGCATAGTCACTGGCCAGCTTTAAATTGTATGTATGTTTTATTTGAAAATTATCCTAAAAATTCCCTTTATTTAGAGAGCAGAAAAAAGTGAAGAAGCAATGGCTTCTCAACTAGAACCGCAGAGCAGTTGCACACAGCCTCCACCATGGGGGCACTGTTACGGGAAAAAAGGGCTGAACTTACTGTGCAGCACCTCGGTGCAGAAGTGCAGGCCGCCACCAAGAGGCGGCAGAGTTATCAGAAAGGCCGGAGTCAGCAACAAAGAGGAAGACAAAGTACCAGAGGTCACAGCAATGCATGAGATCAGAGAGAGACAAACTTCAGAGCCAGATGGGAGTGCAGTAACCAAAACCTGAGACAGAAAGAGGAGTCAAGGTACAAGTCAGTGGGTCAAAAATCAGGTGGGGGGAATGTAATACCAGACACAGAAAAAGCAGAGGCGGAGTTCAGAGTTCAAGCCGAGTCATACACTGTAGGGAAATCACCAAACGTACACAAAGTCAGGGATAGGGAATGGGTCAGACAGACACACGGGAAGTCAGAGGCAGAAGGATCACTAGGGTATACGGATCAGCTGCTCAAGCCAAGGACCAGAACTATCACTGACAAAGGCTACAAAAAATAGCACCAATAAATAGCCACCCAAGAACCAAAGAGAGGCAGGAAAGGTTAACCCCTCCACGACCAGGCCAGGGAAAGAAAAGCAAGAAGCAAACCCTGACCAGGATCATGACTAGTGGCTTTTTATCCAAAAATGTTTCATTTATTTTGAAAGGAAGATAAGGTTTGATGTTTTTAAAGGCAGAAAACAATGACATCAGCAAGCCGTGAAAAAATTATCCCCATTTTTTGGGGTACCCTAGAGAAGGTGCATAACAGAACAACAGTACAGTATTGCTATACACCACACTGGACAAGAACAAGAGATGTGTGTGGATACCTTACAGCAGTGGCAACAAAAGTGACAGTAGCTGCAACTACAACAAGCTAGAATATGACCATACAGGTAAGGAAATATCTGGCAGTGTTTTGGGATGTAATGGAAGACCTCACAGCAGCTATACAATATAGTACTTGTTCTGTCCTCACAAAATGAAGCAGAATTCATGTAGCTTATACAGGAAGCTAAACCACTATAACTGGGTACAATAAGGAGACTGTAGGTTGTATCTGTGCTTTATTGAACGTGATGGCATATTGGTGCGGTGAAACTACAAACAAGAACATATATGCATACAATCAATACTGGGTTCATCAGGGATTCATATATACATAATACATCATCTGCACTAATAGCTAAACAGGGGAGAACTAACCAAGCAGGCTAGTATGAGACAGGAATTGGATACAGGAAACATAAATACATACCAGCGATGCTGTCACAACGGGGGAGAAGAAAAATTAGATGCTTCCTGAATGCAGGCAGAAGAAAAATGGTGGACTGGAGCGAAAATGGGGGCTGAACTATCCATAATCCTTCACAAAAGGCTACCAGGATGCATTGCAACCTTACCAGAATGCACTGCAAATGGAGGGAAATAGCAAAGTGAAAGTAAAACACACAATAACACTGTAGTTAAAACTCTGGTCACTAGATGGAGCCAAAAACCACTGTAAACATTAACAAGCAGATAATCAGGGATTAGGAATTAAATGTTGGAGACAGAACAGTACTATTGTGAGCAGGAAGAACAAGGCTGTTTAGCAGCAGTGGCATTGGAAGATGCTGCACACTAAAGAAATATGACAAAACAGGCAAGGATTGGGCCAGCACTGGCAGCCCCACCAGAAGAACTGTATAGTTGACATGATAGACAGTCAGGAGAGCAGTATATAAGACATGGGACAGGTAGGAAAATGCTACTGATCTAATCCGTGTCTATATAATGTTGACAAATAAAAGGTTTGACACACTTGTGGAGGATAACCTGGTCTAAAGTATGACAAATTCTCAAGCCATGCTGAATATGGTCTCTAACAGTACACTGAAAAGTGAATATGACACTACTCCCATAGCAAAATGGGCCATTTCTTGCAATTAGTCCTGTCTTCTAAGGGAGAAGTCTTGAACTTGGCTGTTTTGCTGGGGTATCAAATCTACAGCTGTCACTAATGCTGCCTCAGCTACTTGTTCTAGCACAACTCCTAGTGTCAGCATTGTCTCTGCAAAGAGTGTAGAAAGTTCTCCTGGTCAACCAAGCCTTCAGTGGAAGCTTTGCTAAGGACTCATACTCACTTGTGAGAAATACGGACAAGTGCAATCTGATAAAAAAATCGGATTGCACTCGGACCAATGTTATTCAACAGGTGACATCTCGAGTTTTTTTTCTCATACAAAATCGGAATGAGAAAAAAATCAAAGCATGCTGCGATTTGCTGCAATTCTGGGACAAGATTCGCCGATACAAGTCAATGGATGCGAAAAAAAAATCACTTAGTACATGTTGTCCGATTTTTACACACCAGTGTCCTTTGAAAAGACGGCAAATCATGTCCGGCTACTGTAAAATCACAATGACAGCACAAAAAACATTACATATATGCACATGGAATATATATATAGTGGTGTAATGACTAATGTGTCTGCTAGGGGGCGCTGTGTGGATGTCCCAGGAGAGAGGATGAATGGCAGAGTCAAGAATGACCATTATGTATCTCAAGGTGGGTGGCCTTGAGATGGAGACTGATGTGTGTGTTGATCAGCAGTGATACTGCTGACGTGTTGTGTCAATGTGTCCGGGAGAAGTCTCCAGGTAGCTGGGGAGATGGGCCCAGTTACCTACAAACCCACCCAGGGGGTGTGTTTAAGAATGATGTTGCAAAGTGTGTGTGAAGGGTTCAAGGACCTGTGATGAGTCATAGCCATGTGATCCGGTGGGCGTGGCTACAGACCATATAAGGTGGCCAGGGTAGGTCACATGTGGTGAATGCAGGGACCTGGTTGGTCCGTTGTGAAAGGTCCCGCTGGGAGATGTGTCTCCTGGCTAACAGCATGTGGAGTGGCTGTGTGTAATGGCTGCCTGTGCCTGGTGATTCCCAGGAGGGAATGGATGTCTGCAGCATGGAGAAACAGCCATGAGGAAGCCTGGACGTGGGTGAGATAACTATGAGGCTGAAGAGCCTGTGTATGCCAACCTGTGTGACCACAGGGAGGACAGAGAGAAGCTCTGTCAAGGACGCTATGCTGATATTAACTCTATGTTGCTTGCTTTGGTTTATGCTGTATTAATAAACCGCATGGACTATAATGGTTTTACGGAAAACCCATGCCGGATCTGGTTATGTGGTGGCTAAGCAAGGGATCCCCTATGTGAATGACAGTGCTAACTCACAATTGGTGGAGAATGCGGGCAATATTGTAGCCTTGTTGCTGGGCGCAACAGAAGAGGACTGCAAAATTCGGTTGCTAAGTGCAACGCTGAGCCAGGAGGGCTGACGGTCGAGACAGCCGTGTAATCTGCTGACTGGCCACGTGGGTGAGCAGAGCCTTGGACGGCCAGCATTTGGGGAAGCCACTGTCCAGCTGTGGTTCTGGAACCGTGGGGCGGCCTAGTGAGCAAGGCACTGTCTGGATCGGTGAGCCCAGTGTGGCCACTTCCCCAGGAGAAAGAGACTGGTGATTGCTAGGGTGCCTCTGCGGAGAAGAGGTACCCGAGGACCTGTGTGGCTGACACAGGTAACAGACAGGTGTTTGTGTGGTACTGACCTGGGTCAGTGAGTAAGACTGTGTACCTGGAGGGTTCAGTTAGGAAAGGTCCTGGAGGGTCAGTGTTGGGAGATTCTAGGAAAAAAATCAGATCCCGCGAGCATGTGGTATGACCTTGGACCTGGTGAGGCGCGAGTGTTGGGCAGTCTCAGGTGGAGATGGATGTCCTGAAGAGCACCTGCTGAGCCCCTGGACCTGGTGAGGCCGGTGTGTGGGGAGACCCTGGGCGGAATCGTACCCTGTGTGTTGGACAGTCTCAGGCGGAGACGGAACATCCTGAATAGCACACAGACAGGACACGTGAGTTTTGTGTGGTGTGTTTTTTTTTTTTTTCTCCACTCGGCCTGCGGTGGCTCAGTGGGAGTCAAGAAGGTTACAAGCGGCTTCCTGTAACTCGGCGGGGTTACGAAGGGGACAAGTGGCTTCCGGTAACTCTGCGGGGTTACAAAGGGGACAAGCGGCTTCCAGTAACTTGGCGGGGTTACGAAGGTGACACCAGCAGCTGTGTGTGAACAGCAGCCGGTGGTGTCAAAGAACGGTGACAGCAGGCGCTCTGGTGGTGCCAACAAGGACTTGTGTAGTATCGTAAGAGACATAAACTGTGTGGTGTGAACTGTGGTCTGAGAAGACCGGTATAACAGACATGGGGAAATCCCGAAAGGGAGCGGTGGCCCAAATCGGGGTGGTAGCCCAAAAGGGGGTGGAGTCCCAAATCTGGGTGGTAGCCTAAAAGGGGGTAGAGTCCCAAATCAGGGTGGTAGCCCAAAAAGAGGTGGAGTCCCAGAGGTGGGCGGTGACCCAAATTGGGGTGGTGTTCCAGAAAGGGGCCGATGTGGCAAAAGAGGAACCGCAGTGTTCGTGTATGTTGTTTCCAGAATGTGGGACATTCTTTCCGGATGATGACTGGCCACAAGTGTGCACCGTGATGCTGCACCGGGAAGGAATCTCGGGACGGGTGGACTCAAAGAGTCAGGTGACTCTGGTAGGAACTCCTCTCACTTTCTGACTGACCGAGAAAATAATTCAGGTTCACTGTAAACATGGGGTCACGGTGAACTGTGTGGTAAACAGAGTAATGTTTTAGGGGTTCAGAGGCAGTGAGTGCCAAGGTGGCAGTATACCATCAGACTTAGTGTATGCCTTGGAGTGGGGCCGGGACTTTGTCAGATTTGATGACGTATGCCTGGAGGGTGGAGATGTTCCTACAGTTGGGCTAACCGATACTAAGACGGTGACGGCTCCTGACGTGGAGAGGTCAGAGGTAGAAGTGACCGGGAAAAGGGAGACGTCAGCCCAATGGACAGACCTGACATCTCGTGACAGGACTGATGTTGACATGGTCGATAAGATGGCTGGAGTATTCGCACGGCTAATGGGTAACTGGAGAAATTGCTCGGCAGATCGGGGTGACTCAGACTCTGGGGGTGACTGTGGCTCTGAGAGAGACAGGGAGCACAGAATAGAGGAGCTAGAAAAAGAATTCTCTGAGCTCAAAGGTCTCATGGTAATGTGGCAAGGACTGAATAAGGCTCTCAGAGACGAGGTAGAAGAACATGTTAAACGAGAATGAGTCTTGAGACAAACGGCTGAGCACAGGGTTGAGGAGCTCGAGAAAGAAGTCTTGGAGCTCAGAGGTCACCTGTCCACCTGGCAAAGTGTGAACAAGACCCTTAGGGAAGAGATGGAAGAACTCAAAGAAACTGTAAGAGATCTTCGGCAGGAGAGGAAGTTGGACGAAGACTTACCGCGGGTGAGCACGAGTGACAACAAGACGGAACTGCCAGTACCAATCGTGGCAAAGGGTCATGAAGAGGTAAACTCTTGTGAAGTTTGTGAGCTAAGGACTGAAGAAGACAGTCACCGGTCGGGTCAACTGCAGTGAGGGAAGTGTCCGCGGTAAAGCCAGAGTCTTCTGTCCAGGAAGAGAGCAAGACCACGAGCTTCAAATCTGTAATCGAGGTACCCGAAGACATGCAAGAACCCTATGCGGAGGAAGGTGTACATGAGGCTTTCAAAGTGGCGGTCAAGGTGTGTAAGGTGCACTGGGCACCTGAGACTCAGCAGTTGGTGATAATATCAGCCAGGGAAGATACAGCAAACCGGGTAGCTGTCCTGAAACAGCTGGCCAGGTGGAGTAATATGAAAGCTGCTGGATGCCTAGAGTTAGCAAAGGAGTTTATGGATCGGCTGGGTTTGCGGAAAGATGTGGTTCCGGTACCCAAAGCTCTGATTGGGAGAATCGTTGGAAGACTCGGGAAGGTAATGCAAAACTTTGTCAATATCTCTGGCGTGGTAAGCGTGAAGATCCCTCCTGATGATGAAGACCAGGTATCAAGTGAAGAGGGTAGGATTCCCATCATGGTGGTTGGCTCCGTGGAAAGCCTGAGAAACTTTCGGATGCTCTTGGAGTATCGAGTGGGGTACCTGCAAGAGATTGAGCAGTTGAGGCTGGACCGTCTGCGAATCAATAAAGAGATATGAAACACCAGGTGGCGGTCGCCTTCAACCCAAGATGTAAGGTCCCGAAGGGTCCCTCCAAGTAATGACATGGCAGATGGCCGAAGAATGTCAGCAAGTGTCAGTGTGATGGGCAATACAAGGCTGAGAGACCTTAGCTCCTGTGAGACTAAACAGTGTCTGACGACGCAGACAGACTGTGACTGGAAGGTCAAAGACCAAGGCCGATATTCTGACGGCTGGGGGCGGGGGAGGCCTAAAGTAGGGATGAGGCCATATGACAGACGGAGATGGTTCTCTCGACCTATTGGGCAAGGTGTAATGAGTGCCCGGTCTCGATATCCCCGGGTAATGTTGTGTGTTCAACCCCACAAGTTTGAACTGAGGGGGGAGGTATGTGGTGTAGTGACCACTGTGTCCACTAGGGGGCACTGTGTGAGTGTCCCAGGAGAGAGGATGAGTGGCAGGATGCTGAATGATCGTTATGTATCCCAAGGTAGGTGGCCTTGGAATGGAAGCTTGAATATGTGTGTTGATCAGCAGAGGTACTGCTGAGCTTTCATTGCACTGTGTCAGGGAGAGATTTCCAGGTAGCTGGTGAGACGGGCAGGACCAGCTACCTACAAACCCACCTAGGGGCGGTGTCTAGAACGCCATAGTAAAGTGTATGAATGCTTGTAGGACCTGTGATGAGGTCATAGCCATGTGATCCGGTGGGTGTGGCTACGGACCATATAAGGTGGCCAGGATAGGTCACATGAGGGAATGCTTGGACCCGATTGGTCAATATGGAAGGTCTCGTGTGGCTGCCTTCCAAACAGCACATGTGGATGCTGTGTTTAATGGCTGCAAGTGTCTGAGAGTTCCCAGGGGAGGGAGTGGACGACTGCAGTGTGGTGAAGCAGCTATGAAGTAACCTGGCCAGGGGTGAGATAACTGTGAGGCTAGAAAGCCTGCGTATTGGACATTGCATAACCTGTGTGACTACAGGGTTGAGAGAGTGGAGCACTGTCATGGACGCTATGCTGTAAGAATGTTGCATATTGCTTTGGTTTATGATGCCTGAATAAATCTCATGGACTGTTGATGTTTTATGGAAAACCTGTCCCGGATCTGATTATTTGGCTGCCAAGCGAGTGTCCCCAACCTTAATAACAAACGCTACCTTACAATATATATACACATAATATATATATGTATATATATAATGTATATGTAATATATATAATATATATGATATCTATAACTAGCTGAAGAGCCCGGCACTGCCCAGGCATAGTACCTAACTACAGTTAGTTATAACAAATTATAATGATTATATCTATATATATATAAAGTTGAGTGTAGAGCCCCGCCCACTCCACATAGCCACATTCACTATAATATCCCACATCATCCTGTCAGAACCATCGGACTACTACCCCTAATATCCCACATCATTCCATCGGCCATAGCCACTGGATAACTACCACTAATATCCCACATCATCCCGTCACAGCCGCCGGACTACTACCCCTAATATCCCACATATTCCCGTGAGCCTGGGGTCAGAACCAGAGCGCTGAGTGGAATGGCCCTAACTTCCATGCCAGGGATCCCTTTAAGAGAGGCATGGCATCAGAACCAGAGCGCTGAATGGATTCGCCCTGACTTCCATACCAATGATCCCTTTAATAGAAGCCTGGGGTAAAATCAGAGCACTGAGGGATTTACCCTAAGCTCCATACCGGAGATCCCTTTCAGAGAGGCCTGAGGTCAGTACCAAAGCGCATAGAGGATTTGCCCTCACTTCCATATCAGGGATCCTTTTAAGAGTCCCACAGCGCTGAGTGGAACGGTTCTAACTTCCATGCTGGGGATCCATTTAAGAGAGGCCTGGGGTCAAAACCAAAGCGCTGGATGGATTTGCCCTGAATTCCATACCAATGATCCTTTTAATAGAGGCCTGGGTTCAGTACCAGAGCATTTGAAGGCAAATGCCCTGATTTCCATACTGGGGACCCCTTTAAGAGAGCCTTGGGTCAGAACCAGAATGCTGAGTGGAATTGCCCTCACTTCCGTATCGGAGATCCCTTTAAGAGTGGCCTAGGGTCAGAACCAGAGTGCTTAGTGGAATTGCCCTAACTTCCATACCAATGATCCCTTTAAGGGACCCTGGGGTCAGAAACACAGAGCTGAGTGGAACGGTCCTAACTTCCATACCCGAGATCCCTTTTAAGAGAGGCCTGGGGTGAAACCAAAGCACTAGATGGATTTGCCCTGACTTCCATACCAATGATCCCTTTAATAGAAGCCTGGGGTCAGAATCAGAGCGCTGAGGGATTTGCCCTAAATTCCATACCAGAGAACCCTTTAAGAGGGAAGATGTGCCTATGGGATGGAGGATGTGTGATGGTTATATTGGCACGGGAGGGGGGATTAATTTCTGTCATGTGCTTTCTGCTGCTTTCTGGGGGGCAGACAATGGCAGGGAGCTTATCTTTCCGGGGATGCTAGATTTCTCCCACCCAGTCATTGTCTGCTGAGGTATTGTTGTGGAGTGAGAGAACTGTTGCTCATAGCAACCAATCACAGCTCAGCTTCTTTTAAACAGCTCTGGTGAAATGAAAGATGCTTAGTGATTTTTTGCAAGTAAAATTGTTGCTCATAGCAACCAATCACAGCTCAGCATCTTTTAAACAGCTCTGGTGAAATTAAAGATGCTTCATGATTGGTTGGTGATTCACACTCACACACAAACACATACATTCAATATTATATATAGATATATACACTATCGTTAAAAAGTTTGGGGTCACCCAGACAATTTTGTGTTTTCCATGAAAACTCATACTTTTATTAATCAAATGAGTTGCCAAATGAATTTAAAATCTAGTCCAGGCATAGACAAGGTTCGAGAAAAAGATTTTTATTTGAAATAATTTTCTCCTTCAAACTTTGCTTTTGTCAAAGAATGCTCCCTTTGCAGCAATTCAAGCATTGCAGACCTTTGGCATTCTAGCAGTTAATTTGCTCCTTCTAGAAGCCTCTCCCACAAGTTGGTTTGGCTTGATGGGCACTTTTTGCATACCATACGGTAAAGCTACTCCCACAACAGCTCAATTGGGTTGAGATCTGGTGACTGCTCTGGCCACTCTATTATAGATAGAATACCAGCTGCCTGCTTCTTCCCTAAATAGTTCTTGCATAATTTGGTGGTGTGCTTTGGGTCATTGTCCTGTAGGATAAAATTGGCTCCAATTAAGCGCTGTCCACCGGATATTGCATTGAGTTGCAAAACGGAGCGATAGCCTTCCTTTTCAAAATCCCTTTTACATTGTACAAATCTCCCACTTTACCAGCACCAAAGCAACTGCAGACCATCACATTACCTCCACCATGCTTGACAGATGGCATCAGGCACTCTTCCAGCATCTTTCAGATGTTCTGCGTCTCACAAATGCTCTTCTGTGTGATCCAAACACCTCAAACTTGGATTCATCTGTCCATAACACTTTTTTCCAATCTTCCTCTTTCCAATGTCTGTGTTCTTTTGCCCATATTAATCTTTTACTTTTATTAGCCAGTCTCAGATATGGCTTTTTCTTTGCCACTTTGGGGCTTCCCACTTCTCTTTCTACTCTGGTTAGAGCCTGTTTGAGCTCTCCTTTGAAGAGAGTATTACACACCATTGTAGGAAATCTTCAGTTTCTTGGCAATTTCTCACATGAAATCGCCTTCATTTCTAAGAACAAAAATGGATTGTCAAATTTCAAATGAAAATTCTTTTTTTCTGGCCATTTTGAGAGTTTAATGGAACCAACAAATGTAATGCTCCAGATTCTCAACTAGCTCAAATGAAGGTCAGGTTTATAGCTTCTCTAATCAACTGTTTTCAGCTGTACTAATATACTTGCACAAGGGATTTCAAGGGTATTCTAACCATCCATTAGCCTTTTTACACACAGTTAGCAAACACAAAGTACCATAAGAATACTGGAGTGATGGTTGTTGGAAATGGGCCTCTATACACCTATGAAGATATTTCACTACAAACGAGACGTTTGCAGCTAGAATAGTCATTTACCACAATAACAATGCATAGAGTGTATTTCTGAATCATTTAATAATAGCTTCATGGGAAAAAACTGTGCTTTTCTTTCATAAACAAGAACATTTCTAAGTGACCCTAAACTTTTGAACGGTAGTGTACATATAGAGAGAGATACATATAATAAAATATATACAAATAATATACACATATTATATATATATATGTGTGTGTGTGTGTAATATATATATATATAGAATATATATACATAAAATATTATATATAATATATGTAATATAGATGTGATATACAATGTCTGCAAAATATGTTTTCTGTTGGAATGTGCTAGAGATCCTCCATTCTATGACACTGTAAACTGTAGGTAGTAGGAATCCCTTCCCCCCCCAAGTGTTATCAACCCTGCCACTTCCTCTGGAAGAGCAGGAATGTTAATTAGCTAGGGGGAAAAGATCCCTTTGTTCTCTGAAAGTGTGCTGGGATCAATATAGGAGATATTAAAAAGAAGCCTGGCTCGCAAACCATACATGACAGAGAAACACCGATCATATTTCTTTGATCCGAGTGGACCCAGCTTCGCTGTGGTGCCTGTTGCAAAACTCTCGGATCATCAGAACCTGAGATATGGGTTCCTGCTAAACGGTGTATCAGAAATACTGCATATTTGGGCTTGAATAATTGTACTCGACAAATTACAACCAATGATGCCATATATGTGTCTGTGCGGGCTTCCCTCGCTAAGTTATGACGATTATAAATTTTGGTAAGATTTCTACCTTGGAAAGAGAGAGGTGGGACTACCCCAGAATGCATCTCTCCGTGATGTCACATAGCAGAGTCTATAAGGCATTCCCTTGGCAAAACCAGCTCAGAACAGCTGCAGAGTCCGTGCTGAGCAGAACCCAGATGAGTGGAGACGTGTGGCTCCACCTTCTCCTTCCCCCACTCAGCCACTTGGTTTTGCCTAAAGAGTCATGAACAACCGTGAGTGTTACTTTCTATGTTCATCCATCTTTTATTTTATATTTGTAACTGTACATATGTAATGTCTCAATTTTATAGCTACTTTTATCTGTATAATCACTGCCCTCTTTCAGGGAATAAATGATTTAATATTTAGTTCTGTCTCCATGCTCTAAGAATCGAACTATACGCCTTTGTTAGATAATCGCTACTAAATTGTCAGGTTAGCTTCGAACCCCTCCCTTGAGTCTATAACTTAAGCGGAGAAACCAGGAGCTGGTGGCAGCGCAGCGCGTTGTGTACGGTTATTGCGGCTTGCTGGCAGTCCAGAAGGGTCTTATATTGCTGAGTGAGGGGCTGCGGCCACAGCATTGATAATTCCCTGACTGCAGAAGCCTAATTGCTGGTTCACAACAAGCAGCCCGTCCGGCGACTAATTATCCTAGGTGCAGTTCCCTGACTGACCTGAGGGTAAGGGGGCGCCGGAGAGCTGCGAGTTCCAAAGTGGAACTGAGAAAGTGGGATGTACATAACTCCCCGCAGTACTTAGAAGATTGATAGCAGTGGTGGGGCATCCAAAATACCCCCCTGCAGCAAATTGTAGAGCGAGATTAGCTTGCTGGATATTTTTGTCACATGGTGCCAGTGGTGGGATAACTAAGATAAGCCCCCACTGCACCTGTGATAGCCGTGTGCCGGCAGTGTGTCACGTCCCTCCGTCCGCTGATACACCCGTGTCAGTGGTGGGATTGTAACATAGTGGTGACACAGGGTCCGCTGTCTGTCGCGTTTTGGTGGCAGCGGGACCCCCGTTAGTCTCCGTATTGGGCGAACAGCGGTGGGCTGTTCGTCACAATAGATAATATATTTATACAGAATATATATATATATATATATATACTGTCGCTAATCCAAGAAAAGAAAGGTGGACGGCACCGCCAGTACCGCTATATTTCCACGCTGTCGGTGTCACACCATGTTGCTGAATATGCCTCGTGATCTCGGGTGCCTAATCTGGAAAATCACAGTTTTTTGGAAATGCCCAAAAAAGTAAATAGATAGCACTCACTGATTCCTTACTTTATTTGCAATGTTAAAACATTATGGCCGGGGGAGTGAGCATAGGAGAGAGCAAAGTCTGACGACGGCCATTTTGCACCTAGGAGCACTTTACTGGTAAGTATGGACCTGTAGAACTGCTCCTAGGCGCGAAATGGCCATCGTGAATAGGAGGCGGACCCTGTTGCTTCACAGGGCCGCAATACTGCAGAGTGAACGCTAGTGTCTTGGTAACAGGACCCTGCCCCAAGGACACGGGTCTCTCTAGACCCACTAGCATTCGGTGCCGCAACTGCGACGCCAGGGAGAGACCCTTACTGAATGCTGTGCCCTGTTAACAGAAGAATACCACACGAAGTACGTACAGCGCAGCTCTGGTGGACGCCACTAACCAGCCTAAGCTTTGGTCTGGAAAGCGCATTAATGGCGCACAGCGTCGCTCTGACAGATATCACTGAACGTGCGGTACCGTAGTGCCTAATGTAGCGTGGCGCAAACTGGCCCTAACATGTGATAGGAGCTGGAGGCACTGTGGCACTAGGCAGTGCCACTACTTGGCGCTGACTCGAGACTCTAAACCCTACTAACATGCATATCAGAGGGAAGGGGTTTCATAATGAGTCAGTCATTGGTTCACAAGCATCCATCATCACACACACAACTACAAATTACAGACTATACTAGCGCATGGCCGAGAGGCCATGCAAATCTTTTATAGCAGTGTCCTTCCGGGACCTTCCTGATGGTCCAATCCGAGCTGGAGAAGGACCTGAACGTTTGACCCCCCGACCTCCAATGAGAGGTCGTCCCATGGGCATGTTCAGAAAGCTGCAAAAAGGACTGAGCCTCTGGAGCTGCTCGCTGCTGGCTAGTGCGGAGTGCCAAAACTGACCCAGAGGTGGCAGCAGCAACCAACCTGACTGCACTAGCCTGAGCAAGACGCTGGGAGCGACGTCATTGCTGAGCAGGCTCTTCTGTGGCTATGACTGAATGGGAGACGGCAGAAGGCAAGGCTTGAGATTCCTCCTGTGCAGGGGCCTAACATTACCACCCCTCCTAGAGCTCCCTCCCTCCTATACCTCGCTATGCTCAAAGGCCGTAAGGAGCAGGGAAGCACAAATATTCTCCACAGGCTCCCAGGTCCTATCCTCTGGGCCATGACCCTTCCAGTCCACCAGGTAATACCTTTTGCTATGTACCACCTTACACACCACGATGACGTTCACCTCGTACTCATTCGAGGACAAGTCCGATGTGCTAGTAGATGACTCAGAAAACTGGGACAAGTGAACAGGCTTAAAGAGAGATACATGGAAGGTGTCAGTGATACACATGTGTGGAGGAAGGGCCAGACGGTAGACCACAGGGTTAACTTGCTCAAGGACCTTGAAGGGACCTAAGAAGTGAGGCGCGAACTTAGTGGACTCAACCCGCAGCCTGATGTTATGAACGGAGAGCCACACCAAGTTGCAGGGAGCAAAGGTGGGAGCGGGGCGCCGGTGTGCTTCAGCAGAAAACTTCACTCTCTCCTTGGAGGCCCGTATGACATCCTGAGTGCAGTCCCAAATGTCACGTGCCTCCACCACCCAGTCTGCCACCTTAGAGTCGGTGGACGACACGGGCATGGGCACAGAAAGGTTCAGATGCTGGCCATAATTAAGGAGGAATGGGTTCTGACTGGTAGAATCGGCCACAGCGTTGTTCAAAGCAAACTCTGCCCACGGCAGCAAGGATACCTAGTCATCCTGCCTGGCTGAGACAAAATGTCGAAGATATGTGACCAGGGTCTGGTTGGTCCTCTCTACCAACCTGTTCGTCTCAGGGTGATAAGCCAAGGAAATATTCAGTTCAATACTGAGCAGATGACATAACTCTCTCCAAAAGCGAGACGCGAACTGGGGACCCCGGTCACTGACAATCTTGTCCAGCATACCGTGCAGGCGGAAGACATGCTTAATGAACAATGCCGCCAGGCCCCTTGCCGAAGGTAACCGGGAAAGAGGCACCAGGTGCACCATCTTACAGAAATGGTTGGTGACAACCCAAATGACCGTGCTGCCCTTGGACTTGGGCAGTCTCACCACAAAATCCATACCGACCATCTTCCAGGGCCTGTCCGCTACCCGCAGGGGGTAAAGTAACCCAGTGGGCCATTGCCGAGGGGACATACTCTGGGCGCAGGAGACACATGCCTGAATATTTTCCCTGACGTCGCGGGCCATATGCGGCCACCAGTACGTCCTCGCCAGAAGTTCAGAGGTCCATTTTGTCCCAAAATGTCCACTCACACTGGATGAATGAGACCAAGAGAGGACCTATGGTCGCAGATGGGCAGGGACAAATGTCTTGCCCGGGGTACAGACTCAAGAGCGACCGGAGCCACGGTCCTCAGGCTCTCAGAAGGGACAATCTGCCCGGACGTTCTTCTCACCAGAGAGGAAATGGAGGGTGGTGGAACCGGGAGAAGAACAGGGACCATCTGACCTGGTAAGAATTTAGCTGCTGGGCTGTCTGAAAATACACCAAGTTCTTGTGGTCAGTGAACACCTGGAAAGGGTGGTGAGCTGTTGTGAATTCCCTTGCTCGGATCTCTGAGTCGAAGCTCCCTCTGCTCCCTCTGATGGTTACTGAGAGTAGTGGAGCTGGCCAGTATGATGGAAGTTCCCCACCTGATGACGATAATTGGAAACCTGGGATTACTGGCTGGAACCATATAATTGAGCTGGCTGCTCTTGAAGGTTGCTGGTGATTTTTCCTCCTTGTGCATTTGGAGTTCTTTTGTCCCTTGCCTGATCTGCATGGTTCAGTTAAGTGATTCTTTTGCTAATCCTTTGCATTTAATTTGGTTGTGCCATGTTTTTGCTTTCTGCTTTGCTGCTAGGGTTCAGCATACTCCCTGCTGGGGGCAATGCTGGGCCCTGCTCTATATGTTACAGCTTGCGTCAGTTTATTCACTCCCCTTTTATGTTAGTATCTTTTGCTTTGCTTCCAGTTTATGCCAGAATGCTGATCTAGGTCGTGTGGCCTCAGGTTTTTTGTATATCAGAAGTGTTGGATTTTCTAGGGTTTTGTGCGTGATTGCAGACAGTATCTTTTATGTCCTGTCCTGTCTAGACAGCTTGGGCCCCACCGTTTGCTCAGTCTGTTTTCTGCCTGTGTTTGTGTCTCATCTTGTCTCACTGACAATATATGTTTGGGGGCTGTCTATTCCTTTGGGGATCTTCTCTGGGGCAGTTTAGATTTCACCTTTCTGACTTCAGGCTTAGTTAGTTCCCTGGCTGTGACAGAGTGTTTAGGGCACCATAGGAATGCTCCATGGCTACTGCTAGTTGTGTTGATAGAATCAGGGGTCTGCAATCCACTTTGTTACCAACCTCTATGGTTTTCTGGTGGCTTGCTTGTTCCTGCCATCCTCCTCGGTGACCCATTCATAACAGCGAGCCCCCTCCAGGAGGTGTCTCCACTCTGAGAAGGCCAACTTCATCTCTAGCAACTCCCTGTCCCCAATGGAATAATTCCTCTCCGCCGGTGTGAAGGTCTTGGAGAAAAAGAAGCATGGGTACTTCCGATCTTGCGAGTCTTTCTGGAACAGGACCACTCCAACACCGACGGAAGAGGCATCCACCTCCAGAATGAAGGATTTATCTACATCGGGGCGATGTAGAATAGGAGCGATAGCAAAACGGGACTTAATGGAGGAGAAGGCCTTGGAGACAGGTTCTGACCACAACTTGGGATTTGCACCCTTCTTGGTGAGGCCCACCAAGGGGGTTACCAAAGTCGAGAAGTGGGGGATAAATTGGTGATAGTAATTTATGAACCCCATAAAGCGCTGCACCGCTTTAAGGGAGAGGTGTTCTTGCCAATCCATCACCGCCTGTAGCTTGGCAGGATCTATGGCTAATCCCTGTGCGGAGATGATATAGCTCTGGAAAGGCAAGGACTCCTGCTCAAACACACACTTCTCCAACTTGGCATTCAGGGAGTTTGCCCACAGGAGGTCGAAAACTTTGCAAACTTCTCTCCGGTGGGAGTCGATATCTGAAGAGTAGATGAGAATATCATCCAGATAGACTACTACCGAGGTGGTATGCATATCCCGGAAGATATCTTTCACAAAGTCTTGGAAGACAGCCGGGGAATTACAGAACCCGAAGGGCATCACCAGGTATTTGTAGTGCCCATCCCTGGTATTAAATGCTGTCTTCCATTCATCCCCCTTGTTCTGTCCCCACATGAGGCAAATGGAGGTGTAGTTGATTGGGGTTGGGAGAGATTGCTACCTTCCATTTCCTCAATGCAGAGCAGATAGGACCATTGTGTTGTTCAGCATCAGGAGAGATGATACACACCAGGGATTGTGAAGTCCAGATTTGGTTATTTGTAAATCTGGACATACAGCATATGACTGGTAATGTAGTAGGTTCTCCGGACGTGCAGAATGTTAACAAGATGTGAGCAACGAAGTGTGAGCAAAGTGTGCAGCAAATTGGTAAACAAGGTGGTGCAGCAAGGAGGCTGAAAAACTGATGCCTTTCACAGCTCGTTACAGGCATGTCTCTCCCGGGTGAAGGTGAAACTAAGAGTGGCTGCTAGCAGGAAGAGAAGCCCTGAAACTTGACCCGGATGTGAAAGGCATGTACAAGAATTAATTAGCTGCAGGCTGCCATACAGAAAAAAGACAAGTAGGTGGCAGCAGAGCAAATGCAGGACTACATAGCATGGAAAATAACACAATCTATGAAACCATATAATCATAACTTAGACGGAACAGCACACCCATCATGGATGCAAATCAGGTTGTAAGCCCCCCGCAGATCAAGTTTGGTAAGCACTCTCGCTCCCCGTAGCCTATCAAACAGTTCCGATATCAGGGGCAGAGGATACATGTTCTTAGTGGTGATGGCGTTAAGACCCCTGTAATCGATGCAGGGACGAAGTTCTCCATTCTTCTTCTGGACAAAGAAGAAAACCGCCCCCACTGGTGACACTGACTTCCTAATGAATCTCCTTGCCAGATTCTCCCTGATGTATTGAGACATGGCCTCTTTCTCCGGCAGAGACAAGGGGTAGACTCGACCCAGGGGAGGCTCAGCACCAGGCAAGGGATCCCTAAAAGGACCTGATCAATACCCTCGGCATGACGAGAAGGGTTATCGTCTCCTGATGGGATGGAGACACCGAGAGCACCAAATGGGCTGTCTGGTGTGTAATCTGTGAGGGTAGGGTCACGGCATTCACCACTCTGACAGTGACTGGTTTGGATAGCATAACCAGAGGTATTGCGTGCTGTTGAGTGAAGGCAGAAGATATAAAATTGACCTTTGCTCCGGCGTTCATGCATACCTCCACCGCCAGAGTGGATGAACCAAACTCAATCGTCCCCTCAAAGGACAGCTTGGAGGAAAATGCCGCTGAATCCAGTAAGCCTCCCCCAATGACTACTGGATGGGGCATTTTCCTGACCACTGTGGGCACCGGTTGGCAAGGTGACCAGACTGCCGACACACAATGCAGACCATGGGTGATCGAGTGGACCGAGACCTGGTTCCCTAGCGAGAACCCTCCGTGGCCTCCTGGGGCTCGGACGCCCTATCGGAAGACTCCGGAGGTTTAGAAAAACTAGGTGCCAACCTAAACCTCTGCCTACACTGGGCCCGCTCCAACCTTCGCTCGACGAAGCGAAGGTCAATACGGGTAGAGAAGGTAATAAGCTCATCCAGCGGGAATCTCCCTGGTGGACAGGGCATCCTTCATGTGGTCAGTCAGGCCTCTCCAGAACACTGGAACACTTGTCTGGCCATTCCAGCTCAGAGACCAGGGTGGAACCAGATGGCATAATAGCTGACCAAGGATGAGCCCTGTGACAGTGCCAGCAGCTGGAGCGCGGTGTCATGGGTGGCTCGAGGTCCCAAGAAGACCTGCTTCAGAGTGGCCAAAAACTGAGGAGCGCTCTGCACCACCTGATCACTGCGCTCCCACAACAGTGTGGCCCACTTCAAAGCCCTGCCCGACAAGAGGGAAACGACAAATCCCACCTTAGCCCGCTCTCAGGGAAATCGTGCGGCCAGCAGCTCTAGCTGTATAGAGCACTGGCTCACAAAGCCCCTACATGAAGCACTATCACCCGAACTTCTCGGGCAGCGGGAAGCGGGACAAAGTCAGGGCAGGGATAGCAGTTGTCACACGGGAGACAGCCTCCGTGGATGCCTGAACAGTGACTACAGTAACATCCACAGCTGAGGCTGAATGCTCAAGAGCCACCAACCTGCCCTCCAGCTGCCAGATGTACTGCATCAGTCGCTATTTGTCCGCCATTACTAGCAAGACCCTGGCCCTAGTGTAATATTAGGGCTGACGGAACGCACGAAATAATAAAAGATGGTAATGAGGTGCGTTCGCAGCCCAGGGTCCACCATGCAGAGATGGTAGACTGCTGCTCGGTAATGGCAGACAGAAACTGGGGGTACAGCAAACACACTCAGGTTAACTTCACTTGGTGAATAGGAGGCGGACCCTGTTGCTTCACAGGGCCACGATACTGTAGAGTGAACGCTAGTGTCTTGGTCACAGGACCCTGCCCCAAGGACATGGGGTTAGAGACCCTCTAGACCCACTAGCTTTCAGTGCCGCAACTGCGACGCAAGGGAGAGACCCTTACTGAACCCTGTGCCCTGTTATCAGATACAGAGTGCAGCTGATAGAAGAATACCGCACACAGTACATACACCGCAGCTCTGGCGGACTCCACTAACCAGCCTAAGCTTCGGTCTGGAAAGCGCATTAATGACGCACGGCGTCGCTCTGACTGATATCACTGAACGTGCGGTACCGTAGTGCCTAATGTAGTGTGGCGCACACTGGCACTAACATGTGATAGGAGCTGGAGGCACTGCGGCGCTAGGCAGTGCCATGGGGGTGGGGATAGAACAGTTAATAATTTAAGAAAGAATAGAGGTACAGGGAGATACATAAAGTGCATACTAATGCCTGAAGCCTCGCCAACAAGATGGAGGAATTGGAGTTAATGTTGTTGGAACATAATTATGACATGGTGGGGATATCTGAGACATGGCTGGACGAGAGCCATGACTGGGCGGTTAATTTACAGGGATATAGTCTGTTCAGAAATTACCGAACAAATAAGCGAGGGAGAGGCGTGTGTTTATATGTAAAATCATCCTTAAAACCCATCCTTCGTGATAATATATATGAATCTAATGAAAATGTAGAGTCCCTGCGGGGAGAGATAAGGGGAGGGGGGAAAAATAATACATTACTGATAGGGGTTTGTTATAAGTCTCCAAAAATAATGGAAGCAACAGAGAATATCCTCATAAAGCAAATAGATGAAGCTGCGACTCAAGGAGAAGTCATTATTATGGGGGACTTCAACTACCCTGAAATACATTGGGGAACCAAAACCTGCAGTTCCAGCAAAGGTAATAGGTTTTTGACAACTATGAGAGACAATTACCTTTCACAACTGGTTCAGGACCCAACAAGAGGGGGGGCACTGCTAGACCTAATATTAGCCAACAGGCCAGACCGCATATCAAATGTAAGGGTTGAGGGTCACTTGGGTAATAGTGATTACAAAATAATAAGTTTTCATGTATCCTTTAATAAGATGTGTAGTAGAGGGGTTACAAGAACACTAAACTTCAGGAAGGCAAATTTCCAACGGATGAGAGATGATCTTGGTGCAATTAACTGGGACGATATCCTGAGACATAAAAATACACAAAGAAAATGGGAGACGTTTATTAGCATCCTGAATAGGACCTGTGCACAATATATACTGTATGGGAATAAACATGCTAGAAATAGGAGGAAACCACTATGGATAAATAGAGCTGTAAGGGGTGCAATAAGAGATAAAAATAAAGCATTTAGAGAATTAAAGCAAGTAGGTAGTGATGAGGCATTAACTAAATACAGAAAATTAAATAAATTCTGCAAAAAGCAAATCAAGACAGCAAAGATTGAGACAGAGAGACTCATTGCCAGAGAAAGTAAAAATAATCCCAAAATATTCTTTAACTACATAAATAGTAAGAAGCTAAAAAATGATAGTGTTGGCACCCTTAAAAATAGTCTGGGTGAAAAGGTGGATGAGGATGAGGAAAAAGCCAATATGCTAAATGACTTTTTTTCAACAGTATTTACACAAGAAAATCCCATGACGGATAACATGATCAGAGATCAAAATTCTCCATTAAATGTCACCTGCTTAACCCAGCAGGAACTACGGCGGCGTTTAAAAATCACTAAAATTGACAAATCCCCGGGCCTGGATGGGATACACCCCCGAGTACTGCAGGAATTAAGCACAGTCATAGATAGACCATTATTTTTAATCTTTAAAGATTCCATGCTAACAGGGTCTGTACCACAGGACTGGTGTATAGCAAATGTGGTGCCAATATTCAAAAAGGGGACAAAACTGAACTTGGAAATTATAGGCCAGTAAGTTTAACCTCAAATGTGGGTAAAATCCTGGAGGGTTTTCTAAGAGGTACTATACTGGAGTATCTGGAGAAGAATAACCTCATGACCCAATATCAACATGGGTTTACAAGGGACCGTTCCTGTCAGACTAATCTGATAAGCTTTTATGAAGAGGTAAGTTCCGGACTGGACCAAGGGAATGCAGTGGACGTGGTGTACATGGACTTTTCAAAAGCTTTTGATACGGTGCCACACAAAAGGTTGATACATAAAATGATAACAATGGGGATACGGGAAAATATGTGTAGGTGGGTTATGAGCTGGCTCAGGGATAGGAGACAAAGGGTTGTTATTAATGGAGCACACTCGGACTGGGTCACGGTTAGCAGTGGGGTACCACAGGGGTCAGATTTGGGCCCGCTTCTTTTTAACATATTTATTAATGACCTTGTAGGGGGCATAGAGAGTAGAATTTCAATATTTGCAGATGACACTAAACTCTGCAGGGTAATCAGTACAGAGGAGGACATTTTTATATTACAGGAGTATTTATGTAAACTAGAATCTTGAGCTGATAAATGGCAAATGAGCTTTAATGGGGATAAATGTAAGGTCTTGTACTAGGGTAGAACGAGCAAGATGTATAATTATGTGCTTAATTGTAAAACACTGGGCAAAACTGTCACTAAAAAAGGCCTGGGTGTATGGGTGGACGACAAACTCACATTTAGTGGCCATTGTCAGGCAGCTGCTGCAAAGGCAAATAAAATTATAGAATGCATTAAAAGAGGCATAGATGCTCATGAGGAGAACATAATTTTACCTCTAGATAAGTCACTAGTGCGACCACACTTAGAATACGGTGTACAGTTCTGATCTCCGGTATATAAGAAAGACATAGCTGAACTGGAGCGGGTGCAGAGAAGAGCGACCAAGGTTATTAGGGAACGAGGGCGTCTGCAATACCAAGACAGGTTATTACACTTGGGGTTATTTAGTTTGGAGAATCAAAGGCTTAGGGGTGATCTTATTACAATGTATAAATATATGCGGGGACAATGCAAAGACCTTTCTAATGATCTTTTTACTCTTAGGCCTGTGAAGGGGACAAGGGGGCATCCTCCACGTCTGGAGGAAAGAAGGTTTAAACATACTCACAGACGCGGATTCTTTACTGTAAGAGCAGTGAGACTATGGAACTCTCTGCCGTATGATGTTGTAATGAGTGATTCCCTAATAAAATTTAAGAAGGGACTGGATGCCTTTCTTGAAAAGTATAATATTACAGGGTATATACACTAGTTTCCTTACTATTGCGTTGATCCAGGGAGCTACTCTGATTGCCGTTTGTGGAGCTGGGAAGGAATTTTTTTTCCCCAATGTGAAGCTTACTGTTTGCCACATTGTTTTTTTTTTGCCTTCCTCTGGATCAACATGTTAGGGTAAGTTAGGATAGGATATGGGTTGAACTAGATGGACTTAAAGTCTTCCTTCAACCTTAATAACTATGTTACTATGTTACTGTCATGCCCTCAGCTGCAGGCCCGGTCTCTGCTGCTCAGGGAGACCGGCGCCTGTTTCACAGCTTCACTGGTACT
Organism: Dendrobates tinctorius; assembly: GCF_039654945.1. Taxonomy (NCBI): domain Eukaryota; kingdom Metazoa; phylum Chordata; class Amphibia; order Anura; family Dendrobatidae; genus Dendrobates; species Dendrobates tinctorius. Next base: position 11,914,722 of record NW_027361714.1, on the reverse strand, counting down.
ACTCACCCTGTCCGTGGCTCCAAACAATCAGCGGCACCTTTCCCTGCTAAGAACCTGCATGCTCTTGGCAGGTCTCCTGGTAATGCTCTTAGGAGACGCGCCCCACTTCCTGCACATACTTAAAACAGCAGGGCACCTGTTCTCTATTAGGGCTATGATGCTCTGTGCATAAAAGGCATCCTCCCTTTGAGGGAGGTGCCTGAACAACGTGTTCATTCTGTGGGATCTCTGCCTTCCACTCAGGCCACACTCTGCTTTGCTATGCATACTGAAGGCTGTTGCAATATCCTAATCTCTCTGTCTCCTCAGAATCCTCTGCTGGCAGTACCCTCTCCTGGATCCTTCTGGACACTTCGGTTTCTACCCCAGACTGACCAAGGCTCTCATCTTGGAATCAGCCAGTTACCATTGCCGGCCAGAAGTTCACACAGACCTTCCAGGATTCCTGCCACCTCTTCTATTCGGTCTGTATGGGTCGTTCCTCTGGTCCGGGTATTGCGGCATTAAAGTCACCTGGTGTTGCGACAGAGGAGCCCCTGTACAGGGGTACACCTTGCCCGGTGCTCCACTAGGTGGTTCTGTGTCGTGGTCCAGAGGGTTCTTCCCTCAGGCACCTTTTCCGTTTGTTTGCTTCATTTAATAAACATCCTTGGTTTTTGGAAGCTCATTCTCCTGTCTCTTGTGTATCGGGTATACAGCTACCACTGCACCATCAGTGGTCCAGTGAGTCCACTACACACCTTCACGCCCTGCGGGCGTAACAGATACTATGTTACTCGGCGCTGACTCGAGACTCTAAACCCTACTAACATGCGTATCAAAGGGAAGGGGTTTCATAATGAGTCAGTCATTGGTTCACAAGCATCCATCATTACACACTCTACTACAAATTACAGACTATACTAGCTCGGCCATGCGAACCTTTTATAGCAGTGTCCTTCCGGGACCTTCCTGATGGTCCAATCCGAGCTGGAGAAGGACCTGAACGTGTGACCCCCGACCTCCAATGAGAGGTTGTCCCACGGGCATGTTCAGAAGGCTGCAAAAAGGACTTAGCCTCTGGAGCTGCTCGCTGCTGGCTAGTGCAGATTGCCAAAGCTGACCCAGAGGTGGCAGCAGCAACCAACCTGACCACACTAGCTTGAGCAAGATGCTGGTAATGATGTTTTTGCTGAGCAGGCTCCTATGCAGCTGGGACTGAAAGGGAGACAGCAGAAGGCAAAGCTTGAGATTCCTCCTGTGCAGAGGCCTCTAACAATGGCTCTACGTTATAAACTTCTGTGAAGCACTTGGGGGTTCAAAGTGCTCACCACACATCTAGATAAGCTCCTTGGGTGGTCTAGTTTCCAAAAAGGGGCCAATGTTTAGGCACACAGGGGCTCTCCATACGCGACACGGTGTCTGCTAACGATTGGAGCTAATTTTCCATTCAAAAAGTCAAATGGTGCTCCTTCCCTTCCGAGCCCTGCCGTGCACCCAAACAGTGGTTTATGACCACATATGATGTTTTGGTGTACTCAGGAGAAATTGCCCAACAAATCTTAGGATCTATTTTATCCTGTTGCCATTGTGAAAATGAAAAATTTGATGCTAAATGAACATTTTTGTTGGAAAAATTAAAATGTCCATTTTTTCCTTCCACGTTGCTTTAGTTCCTGTGAAGCACCTGAAGGGTTAATAATCTTCTTGAATGTAGTTTTCAGTAGCTTGAGGGGTGCAGTTTTTAGAATGGTGACACGTTTCGATATTTTCTGCCATTTAGACCCCTCAAAGTGACTTCAAATGTGAGGTGGTCCCCATAAAAATGGTTTTGTAAATTTTGTTGTAAAAATGAGAAATCGCTGGTCAAATTTTAACCCTTATAACTTCCTAACAAAAAAATGTTGTTTCTAAATTTGTGCTAATGTAAAGGAGATATGTGGGAAATGTTATTTATTAATTATTTTGTGTCACATAATTCTATGGTTTAACAGAATAAAAATTCAAATTTTATAAATTGCGAAATTTTCAACATTTTCGCCAAATTTCCGATTTTTTTCACAAATAGGCGCAAACATTATTTACCTAAATTTACCACTATCATGAAGCCCGATATGTCATGAAAAAACATTCTCAGAATCGCTAGGATCCGTTAAAGCGTTCCTGAGTAAAGGGAACTCATAAAGGGACCCTGGTCAGAACTGCAAAAAAACTGACTGTTGGTGATATGGTAATCTATGATGACCAGCCTGGAGTAAAGAGCTCTCTGGTTTCAGTGGTGATTTTGCTATTTTCATGGAGTTTGTGGTCCTGGTACCATTTCCTCCACTGTGTAGTGCTTTACAGCAGGAACGGTGTTAAGTACTATTTAATAGAGTTGAGCGGTCAGACTCAAAAGTCGCATGAAATTAAACCCTACCACAGTGTGATGTCGGCCATGCGGTCGGCGACCCAAGCGCCAAAGTCGGGTTTCGCCGAATGCTTGCATGTGACTTTTTTCAGCCAATGAAAGAAGCGGAGCGTAGCGTAGTGGGAGCGTAGCTGGAGAGAGAGAGAGAGAGAGGGAGAGGGAGCGGGAGAGGGAGAAGGAGAAGAGAGAGCGAGAGAGATTTTGCTGCCTCTAGGGTTAAATTTCATGCCAGGTGTGTTTACAGTCCTCCACTCACTGCCGACTTTTCTCCCCATTGACTTGCATTGGGTTTCGTGTTTCACGACTTTTCCCTATAGTCGGCCGATTTCGTTCAACTGGACTTTTGAGAAAGTTGGGTCTTTTATAGTGGTAATTTTGACTGTTTTGGTCTTTGCATTTTGTGATTTTGGTTAGCAACAGTGATATACTGTAATTATATATGTATCAATGGCATTTTAAATGGTTATAGGGGGGGATATGGGAAATATTTATGTAGTAAGCTCGATTCTGCTCCCATACAGTGGGGAAAAAAGTAAAAGTATTTAGTCAGCCACCAATTGTGCAAGTTCTCCCACTTAAAAATATGAGAGAGGCCTGTAATTGACATCATAGGTAGACCACAACTATGAGAGTCAAAATGAGAAAACAAATCCAGAAAATCACCTTGTCTGATTTTGGAAAGATTTATTTTGCTGACCAACACAGACTTTCAAATCCCTCCAAAGGTTTTCTATGGGGTTGAGATCTGGAGACTGGCTAGGCCACTCCAGGACCTTCATATACTTCTTACAAAACCACTCCTTAGTTGCCCTGGCGGTGTGCAAGGGATCATGCTGAAAGACCCATCTACATTTCATCTTCAATGACCCGGCTGATGAAAGGATGTTTGCACTTAAAATATCACGATACATGGCCCCATTTATCTGTCATATACACGGATTAGTCATCTTAGTCCCTTTATAGAGAAATTTCCCCTAAGCATGATGTGGCCACCCCCATGCTTCACAGTATGTATGATGTTCTTTGGATGCAACTCAGAATTCTGTCTCCTCCAAACACGACAAGATTTGTTTCTACCAGTTCTATTTTGGTTTCATCAGACGATATGACTTTCTTTCAATACTCTTCTGGATAATCTAAAAGCTCTCTAGCAAATTTCAGATGGGGCTGGACATGTACTAGCTTAAGCAGGGAGTAGAGATGAGCAAAACGGGTCGATCAAGTTCAAAAGTCGCCGACTTTCACTAAAGTCGGGTTTCATGAAATGAAACCCGACCATAGCGTGAGGTCGGCCATGAGGTCGGCGACCAGAGCACCAAAGTCACGTTTCAAATGATGCTTCCAGCGCCCTTTTTCAGTCAATGATGGAGGACGCACACTGTGGGCAACGCGATGACATGGGCAGCGGTCACCAACATCTTTGAGAAGGGCATGCAAGTGATTGGCTTGCTTTGTTTGACGTCACAGGGGCTATAAAAGGGCGTGCACGCCGACCACCATCTTACTTCTGTCAATTTTAGCATAGGGAGAGCTGCTGCTGCTCGTTCTGAATAGGGAGAGTGTTTAAGTGAAGGAAAATAAAAACTCCTGCGATTTTCACTGCACAACACAATAGTTTATGTGCAGTGACAGGGGAGGATATATTTGTGTGCATCAGCTCTGTTGGTTATTAGGCTGCCCTATAAGGCTCCCTGATAGCTGCATTGCTGTTTGCACACTGCTGTGCAAACTGCTTTTTAAAAGCAAAAATACTTTTCTTCCTCTTTTCTGCAGTTAGCAAGCACTCATTTTTCCACACTTTTGTGTGCAGCAGTCCTGCTTATTAGGCTACCTGCTGCCATAAAATTAGTGGGGAGTGGAGAGCCACTCAGACACGACCACAGATCCATTGTAAAAATATATATAGTGCATATCTTTATTGGGACATACAAACAGATCCTAGACAAACAATGCTAAAGTGTACAGAATAAATCCACGCGATATGGAAAACACAGCGGATCTCCCTAGATCATACAGATAATGTAGTCCAGATAGGACATAAAATTCTCCTCACCAAGATAACGTGAAAACACTCCCTATCACTGGTCCTAGTCACATAGTATACACATACTAATACAAAGTCGATAAATAAGTGTAAACAGATATACATGTGCATAAACACTGGAGCAGGACAATGATACTACATAGACATAGTATGGCATCCTCATTGTAACCATTACATATGTTATATATTACAAACAGGCCTTGTAAGGGAGATGAAAAATATTGGAGGGAAGATCCCTCTAACCCTCACCCTCCATGACCAACAGGAGTGAGATTGCTGCCTTGCGCACAATGACAGGCAGCAAAAAAACGGTAATAATTACCAAAATATACGGTGGTGGGTGGGGAGTCACAGGGGAGACCGCACGTGTGCCCCGACGCGCGTTTCGGAGGCTCGTCCTTCGTCAGGGGGCGTCACATACAGCAGAGCCAAACAGCTAAAAAAGGCCGTGACCGGAAATGAGGAGGTGTCGACCGGAAGTGACGCATCCGCCGCTATGGCAACCAGGGACGCGGGGCGGCGCTGACGTCACAAGTACGTAGCCTGCGTCAAAGACGCCATGGCAACACACCAGAGGAGACACCAGAAGCCGCGCCGCGGCCCCAGGCCACAACGCGCATGCGTACAGGTAAAACAACCTCCCCATCTGACCTCAATGGATTGAGTGCAAACAAAAAGAATTGAAATATTCGCATACCACGGCCACATTTGATCGCATCAAACATGGAGAGCACCTATTAATGGTCGACATGAAATAAAGAGCACATTAACCCATACCATCGTGGAAAATCATAGTGTATAGATTTGGGCACAGATACCTCACATATTATACCATAAGTGTGATCATCCACATTATAAAGGATAGAATAAAGCTGGTAATCATACAACCCATACATAATACCATATAATATATATACCTCAAAACTCATTAGTGCATAACACATATACATGGCATATAAAGCAAATTATTCCATGGATTGTAGATAATACACAGTAAACAATGCAGAATAAATAGCCGTGTCCCACAGATAGACAACTTGAAATCCAGTTGTTCACCGATATGACTCCACGATGTACAGTCCTAATATGATGGTATGCAGTATCCCTTGACTGTATTGGACCAATGCCCCAAATTTCAAATAAACTAAAGATGCTCTCCAGTAATTGACCCAATGCTGTGGTAGATACTAAATACGTGGCCTAAAGTGAAAATATATAAGAAAAATTAATAAATAAAACACAATAAAAACAAATAAAAACAACCACGTACACGTGAAGAAATTCAATGCACATAACAGTACAGCCAGGAGGTGATCATAGAAACGATGCAAAATTTAACGATTCATTAAGCCCATTAGGCTGGACCGTATTTAGGGTCCATATCCATCTAGTCTCAATTTGAGCCAAACGTTGTGATACTCTACCTCCCCTAATACCAGGATCTAATAGATCAATCCCTCTAACTCTGAGGGCCCTGCCATCACATTGGTGATATAATTTAAAGTGCTTAGGTATAGTCTTGAGCACTGATGTATCATTTTCACTTGCCGCAGCCTGTATACCTAAAACGTGCTCCCTGACCCTAACCTTTAACTGACGTGTAGTCAATCCTACATAGATCAGGGAGCACGGACAGGTGGCATAATATATCACACATTTTGATTGGCAGGTGATCCTCTTTTGAATTTTATACACTTTGGAGCCAGATGAGTCCGTAAAGCTCTCACTTCGATCAATGTTCACACAAGCCACACATTGGCCGCAAGAGAAGCACCCATTACGTTGGGCACCACCCCGTAAAAATGTCAATGGTGGATTAGTCTCATAATGACTCTTGATTAAGTGCCCTCGTAAGTTCTTAGCCCTTCGGTACGCTATTCTGGGTTTATTTGATAATATCTTGGCTATTATGGGATCGGTTAGCAAAATCGGCCATGACTTCTCCAAAATCTTACTTACCCTATCAGATTGAGAATGAAAAGTTGTTACAAATCTCACTTGGTCTAATTTAGATACAGTGTCCTCATTCTTATACAATAAGGCATTACGCGTACTATGTTTAGCGCGGTTATACGCTTTTTTAATAGATCTGTGGCTATAACCCCTTTCTCTAAACCGCTGTATTAAATCATCAGCCTGTTGTTCATAGTCAGCATCAGTCGAACAAATACGCCTTAAACGAAGGAATTGTCCTATCGGCACTGCATTAATCATATGATTGGGGTGAGAGGAGGAGGCATGCAACAAAGAGTTCGTGGAAGTGGGCTTTCTAAATATGTTAGTCTGGATCATATCTCGGCCATCCCTCTTCAGGATAACATCCAAAAATTCAATTTTGTTCACATCGTGAACAGTAGTCAACCTGATATTCAATGTATTGTCATTTAATTGCTGAAAAAAATCCTCTAATGAACATTCAGAACCCTGCCAGATCAAAAACACATCATCTATGTACCGCACATGGGTTAATGTGCTCTTTATTTCATGTCGACCATTAATAGGTGCTCTCCATGTTTGATGCGATCAAATGTGGCCGTGGTATGCGAATATTTCAATTCTTTTTGTTTGCACTCAATCCATTGAGGCCAGATGGGGAGGTTGTTTTACCTGTACGCATGCGCGTTGTGGCCTGGGGCCGCGGCGCGGCTTCTGGTGTCTCCTCTGGTGTGTTGCCATGGCGTCTTTGACGCAGGCTACGTACTTGTGACGTCAGCGCCGCCCCGCGTCCCTGGTTGCCATAGCGGCGGATGCGTCACTTCCGGTCGACACCTCCTCATTTCCGGTCACGGCCTTTTTTAGCTGTTTGGCTCTGCTGTATGTGACGCCCCCTGACGAAGGACGAGCCTCCGAAACGCGCGTCGGGGCACACGTGCGGTCTCCCCTGTGACTCCCCACCCACCACCGTATATTTTGGTAATTATTACCGTTTTTTTGCTGCCTGTCATTGTGCGCAAGGCAGCAATCTCACTCCTGTTGGTCATGGAGGGTGAGGGTTAGAGGGATCTTCCCTCCAATATTTTTCATCTCCCTTACAAGGCCTGTTTGTAATATATAACATATGTAATGGTTACAATGAGGATGCCATACTATGTCTATGTAGTATCATTGTCCTGCTCCAGTGTTTATGCACATGTATATCTGTTTACACTTATTTATCGACTTTGTATTAGTATGTGTATACTATGTGACTAGGACCAGTGATAGGGAGTGTTTTCACGTTATCTTGGTGAGGAGAATTTTATGTCCTATCTGGACTACATTATCTGTATGATCTAGGGAGATCCGCTGTGTTTTCCATATCGCGTGGATTTATTCTGTACACTTTAGCATTGTTTGTCTAGGATCTGTTTGTATGTCCCAATAAAGATATGTACTATATATATTTTTACAATGGATCTGTGGTCGTGTCTGAGTGGCTCTCCACTCCCCCCTAATTTTATAATTGCTGTTTGCGACTGATCTATATTTAGGTCCGAACATTTCAGTGGAGGCATCTAGGTGTAATTCATTATGCCAGGAATATGCCCTCCTGTCTGAGTGTGTTTATGAGTATTTTGTTTTATGTATATTTTTCTGTGTTTTGCACAGGTGCTACTCATATAAGGATGGACTACAAGGCCAGAGAAATAGCCTGGCTGGGACAGGTAGACCAGGTCTTTGGCACTAATGGTGCTTGCAGTCAGCCGGTTGGTGATCTTGGATTCGAAAGTCTCTGTGATTCAGTACAGACTCTATTGTTGCGACGTACCAGGATCTGGTGGAGCCGTGCATTTTTACAGAAATATATTGCACGTAAAATGATCCCTAGAGGGCTGAGGATAAGAGTCACACCCACATTTGTGGTTGAGGATCAGTCTTTTATTAATGAGTGGGAGGAGGCATGCAACATTTGTTCTGGGAGTCTGATGCAATTATTAATTGGGCTGAATACAAAGTTGATTAATGAGCTGGATAATAAAATCGATTCCATCCTATCCGAGTTACGTGGAAATGGGTCAGAGGAGTGTATCAAGGTATTTGAGAACGAATTGGAGAAGACGATAGATAATGCAGTCAAAAAAATCAGTGATTCACAGACTTCTAAAATCAATCGAGATACAAAGGACTATCAGTCCAATGGTGTTTACCATTGGAGAAAAGTGCCCACGAATGGGCGCCAGTTAATACGGGCTGTTTCGAATCAATCTGTATCCTCACTGGGCAGTCAATCGGATACATCAACTTCCTCAATGACAACTCGATCAGGAAATATTAATAAACGGGCTAGGAATCACGACTATCATCCCTATAAACGGTACAGGACTCGATTCCGTGAGAAGGATGATGATACTAATAAGGTAATTAACTTAAGCCAACATACACTATCGGATCTTGATTGTTCGTTATTGTATAAGGGTTTATCGTTTTCTCCATCCTCTGGTCCGGACGTTTTTTCGATAGTGAAGGATTTACATGTCTTTGCACGTTCCCTTTTGTTTAAACGTTTTTTCTTTAATAATGATACACATAAACTTTTTCCCACAGAAGATGAACAGACCGCGCTAAGAATTTTGGAGGATTTGTCTGAAGAGCATACCACAATTGAAGGAGGTAAGATACCTCCTTCGATTAAACCGCGGTCTAGACGGTTTCCTCCACTGTCCAATTGCGGTCCAATAGACCTATTTGTCAAAGTTGTATCTAATGAACTATCGACAATGCCACGATTTATCCGCAATGATAATTTGAATAGAGAAGAGCGTATCAGACTTAAGCAATTACGTGATCTCTCGGATGTGGTAATCAAACCGGCGGACAAGGGGGGTAACATGGTGATATGGCCGAATTCAATGTATGAGAAGGAGGCGTTTCGACAGTTATTAAATAACATCTGTTACAAAAAACTCACGTTTAACCCCTTGTCCGCCTTTGATACCCAACTCAGAGGGATCATATCTAGAGCTATTGAGGCAGAGATTATCACGAAGGAACTGGGATCGGCCCTAGTGGTGAATGAGCCTACAGTAGCGACTTTCTATCTGCTCCCCAAAATCCATAAGGATATACAATGTCCACCAGGAAGGCCGATAGTTTCAGGTCGGGGCAACTATCTTGAACATGTAGGCCGGTGGATTGACTCAATACTACAACCGTTAGTGGAGGTTTTGCCATCTTTTCTTAAAGACACTAATCAGTTATTGAGGAAGGTTGATGGGCTCTCTCTTGATAGAGATGCGATACTGGTGACGGCTGACGTAGAGTCACTGTATACTAGTATTCGGCACGCCGATGGTTTGAGAGCAGTGGAATTTTTTCTAGGTACTTCTAGCTTGCCGATGGGTCTTAAACGGTTTGTGTTAGAGATTTTGGAATTTGCATTAACGCATAATTTTTTTACGTTTAAGGGGTCCTTTTTCCTACAGACCCAGGGGACAGCCATGGGAGCGGCCTATGCGCCTTCTTATGCTAATCTGTTCCTGGGTCTGTGGGAAAGGGACCTCTTCCAGTCAGATCTGCACGCATCTGTGGACCGCGTGCTTTTGTGGACGCGGTACATAGATGATGTGTTTTTGATCTGGCAGGGTTCTGAATGTTCATTAGAGGATTTTTTTCAGCAATTAAATGACAATACATTGAATATCAGGTTGACTACTGTTCACGATGTGAACAAAATTGAATTTTTGGATGTTATCCTGAAGAGGGATGGCCGAGATATGATCCAGACTAACATATTTAGAAAGCCCACTTCCACGAACTCTTTGTTGCATGCCTCCTCCTCTCACCCCAATCATATGATTAATGCAGTGCCGATAGGACAATTCCTTCGTTTAAGGCGTATTTGTTCGACTGATGCTGACTATGAACAACAGGCTGATGATTTAATACAGCGGTTTAGAGAAAGGGGTTATAGCCACAGATCTATTAAAAAAGCGTATAACCGCGCTAAACATAGTACGCGTAATGCCTTATTGTATAAGAATGAGGACACTGTATCTAAATTAGACCAAGTGAGATTTGTAACAACTTTTCATTCTCAATCTGATAGGGTAAGTAAGATTTTGGAGAAGTCATGGCCGATTTTGCTAACCGATCCCATAATAGCCAAGATATTATCAAATAAACCCAGAATAGCGTACCGAAGGGCTAAGAACTTACGAGGGCACTTAATCAAGAGTCATTATGAGACTAATCCACCATTGACATTTTTACGGGGTGGTGCCCAACGTAATGGGTGCTTCTCTTGCGGCCAATGTGTGGCTTGTGTGAACATTGATCGAAGTGAGAGCTTTACGGACTCATCTGGCTCCAAAGTGTATAAAATTCAAAAGAGGATCACCTGCCAATCAAAATGTGTGATATATTATGCCACCTGTCCGTGCTCCCTGATCTATGTAGGATTGACTACACGTCAGTTAAAGGTTAGGGTCAGGGAGCACGTTTTAGGTATACAGGCTGCGGCAAGTGAAAATGATACATCAGTGCTCAAGACTATACCTAAGCACTTTAAATTATATCACCAATGTGATGGCAGGACCCTCAGAGTTAGAGGGATTGATCTATTAGATCCTGGTATTAGGGGAGGTAGAGTATCACAACGTTTGGCTCAAATTGAGACTAGATGGATATGGACCCTAAATACGGTCCAGCCTAATGGGCTTAATGAATCGTTAAATTTTGCATCGTTTCTATGATCACCTCCTGGCTGTACTGTTATGTGCATTGAATTTCTTCACGTGTACGTGGTTGTTTTTATTTGTTTTTATTGTGTTTTATTTATTAATTTTTCTTATATATTTTCACTTTAGGCCACGTATTTAGTATCTACCACAGCATTGGGTCAATTACTGGAGAGCATCTTTAGTTTATTTGAAATTTGGGGCATTGGTCCAATACAGTCAAGGGATACTGCATACCATCATATTAGGACTGTACATCGTGGAGTCATATCGGTGAACAACTGGATTTCAAGTTGTCTATCTGTGGGACACGGCTATTTATTCTGCATTGTTTACTGTGTATTATCTACAATCCATGGAATAATTTGCTTTATATGCCATGTATATGTGTTATGCACTAATGAGTTTTGAGGTATATATATTATATGGTATTATGTATGGGTTGTATGATTACCAGCTTTATTCTATCCTTTATAATGTGGATGATCACACTTATGGTATAATATGTGAGGTATCTGTGCCCAAATCTATACACTATGATTTTCCACGATGGTATGGGTTAATGTGCTCTTTATTTCATGTCGACCATTAATAGGTGCTCTCCATGTTTGATGCGATCAAATGTGGCCGTGGTATGCGAATATTTCAATTCTTTTTGTTTGCACTCAATCCATTGAGGCCAGATGGGGAGGTTGTTTTACCTGTACGCATGCGCGTTGTGGCCTGGGGCCGCGGCGCAGCTTCTGGTGTCTCCTCTGGTGTGTTGCCATGGCGTCTTTGACGCAGGCTACGTACTTGTGACGTCAGCGCCGCCCCGCGTCCCTGGTTGCCATAGCGGCGGATGCGTCACTTCCGGTCGACACCTCCTCATTTCCGGTCACGGCCTTTTTTAGCTGTTTGGCTCTGCTGTATGTGACGCCCCCTGACGAAGGACGAGCCTCCGAAATGCGCGTCGGGGCACACGTGCGGTCTCCCCTGTGACTCCCCACCCACCACCGTATATTTTGGTAATTATTACCGTTTTTTTGCTGCCTGTCATTGTGCGCAAGGCAGCAATCTCACTCCTGTTGGTCATGGAGGGTGAGGGTTAGAGGGATCTTCCCTCCAATATTTTTCATCTCCCTTACAAGGCCTGTTTGTAATATATAACATATGTAATGGTTACAATGAGGATGCCATACTATGTCTATGTAGTATCATTGTCCTGCTCCAGTGTTTATGCACATGTATATCTGTTTACACTTATTTATCGACTTTGTATTAGTATGTGTATACTATGTGACTAGGACCAGTGATAGGGAGTGTTTTCACGTTATCTTGGTGAGGAGAATTTTATGTCCTATCTGGACTACATTATCTGTATGATCTAGGGAGATCCGCTGTGTTTTCCATATCGCGTGGATTTATTCTGTACACTTTAGCATTGTTTGTCTAGGATCTGTTTGTATGTCCCAATAAAGATATGTACTATATATATTTTTACAATGGATCTGTGGTCGTGTCTGAGTGGCTCTCCACTCCCCCCTAATTTTATAATTGCTGTTTGCGACTGATCTATATTTAGGTCCGAACATTTCAGTGGAGGCATCTAGGTGTAATTCATTATGCCAGGAATATGCCCTCCTGTCTGAGTGTGTTTATGAGTATTTTGTTTTACCTGCTGCCATACTTGGACTGAGAGCATCATTGTCAGCCTCCTAAAATCTCTAGGGAGATTCAAATTTTCCCCAATACTATATACACTGATGTGAACTCATTTTCTGGTTTACCTCTGGCTTCTGGTGAGGGTGGTGGATCTGGCTGTGTTGACAGAGGAATCGTGAGTTCTCCATCCGGGATGCCTCTGGTGGTGACTGCAGGTAATTAAGCTGATCTACATAGCAGAGACCTGCCACCTGAGGAGGAGGACTGTGATTGGAAATCAGGAGTCTCTGACTGGATTTAAGACAGCCGACTCCCTAATTTTGTGCTGGTGATTTTTTCCTGCCCTGAGGTTCTGGTTTCCAGTTCTGTTCCTGCCTCGTCAAGCTAAGTGTGCTCTGCTATTTTTTTCACATGAGATTTGGTCTGGTTTACTCAGTTTTTGTGGTCAGCCAGCCCCTGCCGGGGCTGTGCTGAATTTCCATTCTTATGTCTCTGTTTATGCCAGTTTGCTTTTTGTCCCTGATCAGATTGGTCTCTTTTTGCTCTGTCTTCAGAATATACCAGAGTGCTGATATAGAGAATTGAAGTCTAGCGAATTCAGGGTTTTTGTTATCAGAAAGTGTTGGACATTTTTTGGCAGGGTTTTGTGCGTATTGCAGACAGCATCTTTCCTTTCCTGTCCTTTCTAGTTAGTGTGGGTCCCATCGTTTGCTCAGCCTATTTTTCTATCCGTGTTTGTGTTTTCATCTTGTCTCACCGACAATACATGTTTGGGGGCTGTCTACTGCTTTGGGGTCTGCTCTGGGGCAGTTTAGATTTCCCCTTTTCTTGCTTTAGGCTTATTTAGTTCTCCGACTGTGACGAGGCATCTAAGATCATCGTAGGTGCGCTAGACCACTACTGCTAGTTGTGTGGATAGGACTAGGGGTCTGCAATCCGCTTAGTTACCAACCTCTCTGGTTTTCTGGGGCTTAGCTTGTTTTTGTTCTTCCTCCTCAGTGACTCATTCATAACAGAATCACCAGCCATACCACAGATTCTAGGGTTCTCATAAGCAGGAAAAAAAATTGTAAAAAAAAAAAGTGTCAGAATTTTTTTTTTGTATATGTATTTTTTCCTCTTTTTCTCTGGGGCCGTAGGAGGATTTTTTCCTTAATGGAGATTAAGAAATTGTCTGATCGTGTGGAGCAGCTCGCTGAAGTGCGGGGAATTTCCGCCTATCTCGCTCAATCACATGCTGTTGAACCCAAAATCCCTACTCCTGATGTGTTTTCTGGGGATCGGTCAAAATTTTTGAATTTTAAGAATAATTGTAAATTATTTCTTGTCTTGAAGCCTAACTCATCGGGGAGCTCTGCGCAGCAGGTTAAAATTGTCATCTCCTTGCTGTGTGGCGACCCCCAGGATTGGGTGTTTTCTTTGACACCTGAAAATCCTATTCTGACTAATGTGGATGCATTTTTTCAAGCCTTGGGGTTGTTGTATGATGAACTTAATGCTATTGTTCAAGCTGAGAAAGCCCTATTGGCATTGAACCAGGGTCAGAATTCTGCAGAGTTATACTTTCAAAAATTCCGAACATGGGCGGTCCTTACTACATGGAATGATGGTGCCTTGGCAGCTCTCTTTCGCAAGGGTTTATCAGAAACCGTAAAGGATATTGTGATGGGATTTCCTGTTCCCTCTGGTCTTGACGATTCTATGTCATTAGTAGAGTTGAGCGACTTTTGGTTTTTTAGGGTCGCGTTTCGTTTCGTGAAACCCGACTTTTCCAAAAGTCGGGTCGAGCAAGATCGTCCGATTATAGGGAAAAGTCGGGGTCGTCCCGAAACACGAAACCCAATGTAAGTCAATGGGGAATAAAAGTCGGCAGTGAGAGGAGGACAGGAAACACACCTACAGTGCCCATTTGAATGCCAAAAGCATCAATTCTTCTTACTTAAGCTTGTCAACCTTAATTAACTTCATAATACAAGTTACGCACTGAAAAATGGGGGTTATTTGGCTACAGTTGTGGGAGGGGAGGGCTGGCTCCAGGTTTTCATGTGCCCTGGGCCAAAGAGCGCCCCTTTAACACATACCACAACTCATCATGCTCCGATACGGCAGAGAAATAGCGGTATAGTACAATGAAAAATACCTCACTTTTTACATCTCATGACGAGGCCCATCTATTTCTCCATACAGAATCATTGGTCCCATATAATGTTTGAAACAGTATATGATGAGCTCCACATAATGCTACAGTATATGTTGGTCCCCATGGATGAAGCTCCACTGTCTTATGGGCCCAAATAATGCTCCAAACATAATGGGCCCCATTTCTAATGCTCTAGTGTATAATGAGCCCTGTAAATGCTGCTCCAGTGTCTGATGTCCACCTTTGGAATGTTCCAGTGTATGGTGGGCCCCATCTATCATTCTCCAGAGTATAGTGCTCCCCAAAAATTGCTGTCCCAACATTGAAAACAATCAAATAAGTCTCCTCGCTAGGGAATCCCTGTACTTGTCTGGACTCCTCGTCGTCCCCATCTTCCATCTCACTGCACAGTATTTCAACTTTGCAAGTGCTGTGATCCTGAGCAAGCAGGGGGGGGCCCACTCGTTGGCGATGGCACTGGCACAGGGCCCCTGATAGTATGGTGGTGTGTCTGATGGCGGGGGGGCCGAACCTGCACTTTCATCTGCAGCTTCCTCTTTGTCACCGTGTAAGATGGAACTGTATATGGGAAGGGTAACCTGAGTTTCATCAGGGTCAGATTCAGGCCGTGTAGCGTGCGAGGGGAATGTAGTGGTCTGGGTCAATGTACCAGCAGATTCATCGAGCAGTGGCTGGGCATCAGTGCACTTGTGTCGCCCCCAGGAGTACGATCGCCACAGTGGCATTACCTTCCTCCTATGGAGTGTGATGTCATGCTTGGGAGCAACGAAGGATCTCTCTAGCAGGTTAACTGATTAGGCGGCGTTATTCCCACGAGTCATGACCCTCCAAACAGCGTTCATGAAGGCAAAGTGTTTGTTTTACGTGGGCAGTATGGTTGCAAAGCTGAACCTTAAAGGAATGTCCAGAAGGGCACCACCAGGAGTGGAGCCTACGGTTAAATTCGACTCCACCTGGGAAACCTCAAACATGCCAGCTACAGAACAGATGCACACATTGCAAGCTTAATTCCGTTAACGAACGAGTCTCCGTCATGCCCCGCGGTCCGAGTCCGGCTTACTAGAGGGACACGTGAGGCTCTGGCACATGAGATTGGCCAATAACTGGTGTGTCATGCCCTTACATGTCTGTGGCTGCATGTGCGCTACACTGAAAAGGCCAGCGTTTGTCGCTTACAGGTGCAGATAACCCGCTGAACAACATTAGTGATGGGGATCACTGATTACAATTATTACCCGCGAACAATGATTTCCCAGTAAGTGCAGGTCAACCGCAGTTCCGGAATTAGGCCTAACCGTCATTCCTGAAAAAATGAAAAACTTACGTGTGCAAACCACAGGTGCTGTAGCTTGCTTAACAGCTCGCCAGCCGTTCTCACACCCAGTATGGATTACACGTGATTGCACAAAGGTGAGAAAGGGTACCGTATCCCCAGATAACATGTATGGATAGCGTACACATTCAAAATATATGTCTATACATCAGGAGGCAGGCTCAAATGGTGTCAGGCCCAGTATGGATTGCACGTGATTGCACAAAGGTTAGAAAGGGTACCGTATCCCCGGATAACATGTATGGATAGCGTACACATTCAAAATATATGTCTATACATCAGGAGGCAGGCTCAGATGGTGTTAGGCCCAGTATGGATTGCACGTGATTGCACAAAGGTTAGAAAGGGTACCGTATCCCCGGATAACATGTATGGATAGCGTACACATTCAAAATACAGTGGGGAAAAAAAGTATTTAGTCAGTCAGCAATAGTGCAAGTTCCACCACTTAAAAAGATGAGAGGCGTCTGTAATTTACATCATAGGTAGACCTCAACTATGGGAGACAAACTGAGAAAAAAAAATCCAGAAAATCACATTGTCTGTTTTTTTTTCATTTTATTTGCATATTATGGTGGAAAATAAGTATTTGGTCAGAAACAAAATTTCATCTCAATACTTTGTGATATATCCTTTGTTGGCAATGACAGAGGTCAAACGTTTTCTGTAAGTCTTCACAAGGTTGCCACACACTGTTGTTGGTATGTTGGCCCATTCCTCCATGCAGATCTCCTCTAGAGCAGTGATGTTTTTGGCTTTTCGCTTGGCAACACGGACTTTCAACTCCCTCCAAAGGTTTTCTATAGGGTTGAGATCTGGAGACTGGCTAGGCCACTCCAGGACCTTGAAATGCTTCTTACGAAGCCACTCCTCCGTTGCCCTGACGGTGTGCTTTGGATCATTGTCATGTTGAAAGACCCAGCCACGTTTCATCTTCAATGCCCTTGCTGATGGAAGGAGGTTTGCACTCAAAATCTCACGATACATGGCCCCATTCATTCTTTCATGTACCCGGATCAGTCGTCCTGGCCCCTTTGCAGAGAAACAGCCCCAAAGCATGATGTTTCCACCACCATGCTTTACAGTAGGTATGGTGTTTGATGGATGCAACTCAGTATTCTTTTTCCTCCAAACACGACAAGTTGTGTTTCTACCAAACAGTTCCAGTTTGGTTTCATCAGACCATAGGACATTCTCCCAAAACTCCTCTGGATCATCCAAATGCTCTCTAGCAAACTTCAGACGGGCCCGGACATGTACAGGCTTAAGCAGTGGGACACGTCTGGCACTGCAGGATCTGAGTCCATGGTGGCGTAGTGTGTTACTTATGGTAGGCCTTGTTACATTGGTCCCAGCTCTCTGCAGTTCATTCACTAGGTCCCCCCGCGTGGTTCTGGGATTTTTGCTCACCGTTCTTGTGATCATTCTGACCCCACGGGGTGGGATTTTGCGTGGAGCACCAGATCGAGGGAGATTATCAGTGGTCTTGTATGTCTTCCATTTTCTAATTATTGCTCCCACAGTTGATTTCTTCACTCCAAGCTGGTTGGCTATTGCAGATTCAGTCTTCCCAGCCTGGTGCAGGGCTACAATTTTGTTTCTGGTATCCTTTGACAGCTCTTTGGTCTTCACCATAGTAGAGTTTGGAGTCAGACTGTTTGAGGGTGTGCACAGGTGTCTTTTTATACTGATAACAAGTTTAAACAGGTGCCATTACTACAGGTAATGAGTGGAGGAAAGAGGAGACTCTTAAAGAAGAAGTTACAGGTCTGTGAGAGCCAGAAATCTTGATTGCTTGTTTCTGACCAAATACTTATTTTCCACCATAATATGCAAATAAAATGAAAAAAAAACAGACAATGTGATTTTCTGGATTTTTTTTTCTCAGTTTGTCTCCCATGGTTGAGGTCTACCTATGATGTAAATTACAGACGCCTCTCATCTTTTTAAGTGGTGGAACTTGCACTATTGCTGACTGACTAAATACTTTTTTTCCCCACTGTATATGTCTATACATCAGGAGGCAGGCTCAGACGGTGTTAGGCCCAGTATGGATTGCACATGATTGCACAAAGGTTAGAAAGGGTACCGTATCTCCAGATAACATGTATGGATAGCATACACATTCAAAGTATATGTCTATACATCAGGAGGCAGGCTCAGACGGTGTTAGGCCCAGTATGGATTGCACGTGATTGCACAAAGGTTAGAAAGGGTACCGTATCCCCGGATAAAATGTATGGATAGCGTACACATTCAAAATATATGTCTATACGTCAGGAGGCAGGCTCAAACAGTGTCAGGCACAGTATGGATTTAACGGCCCAGACTACACAGCGGAGGAGCAGGGAGAGGTAAAGATTGCAAATGCTGGGGCCCTGCCCAAGCAAGGGGGGCCCACTCGTGGGCATCGGTACTGGCACTGGGCCCCTCATAGTACGGCGGTGTGTCTGACGGCGGGTGTGCACCACCACCGTCAGAGACACTTGATTGCACTATGAGGGACCCTGTGCCAGTGCCCGCGCCCAAGAGTCGGCCTACCCACCTGTCCAGGGCAACGGCACTCGCACGGTGTCGTGCGCTAGGTGGTGACCCCGGCCATGGGGGGGAGGCAGCACAGTTAGGGAGTTTTAGAAAGTGGCATATGTTGATGTTGGACATTCAGCTGATGCAAAAGGTGAAATAGGTCAAGTCCCAGGAAGAGGTGGACCAAAGCAAGCCATTTTTCTGTCACCCTATGTGTCATCAAGGGAAGGTGGGACAAAATCCTTGGAAACCCATGCATGGTTCATTTTAATGAAGGTTAGATCATCCACATTTTGGGTTGACAGACGGGTCCTTTTTTCTGTCAGGATTGATCCAGCTGCACTGAAGACTCTTTCCGATAGCACACTTGCAGCTGGGCAAGCGAGCTCCTGTAAGGCATATTGTGCCAATTCAGGCCAGATGTCCAGTTTAGCGGCCCAATAGTCAAAGGGGAATGACCTGTGTGGGAGAACATCGATATGGGAGGAAAAGTAGTTTGTAACCGTAGTTGACAACTGCTGTCTCCTGTCACTTTCCATCGATGCAGTATTACCAGTTGTGTGAGCGGTACTTGAAAAATCAGTCCACAACATTGTCATGAAACCCCTGTCTCCAACGCCACTTCTGCTGTGTGCACCACGAACACCTCTGGCAAGCTGCCCCCGGCCCGTACGGCTCGTGTGAGAACCATCACCGCTGCTGTGTGCTGGGAATGCCTCAAGCAACCGATTTACCAGAGTTGCTTGTTTATTAGCAAATATTAGGTCAAGGTTCTCCTGTGGCATGATGTTTTGTAATTTGCCTTTATAGCGTGGATCCAGGATGCTGGCCAACCAGTAGTCGTCATCGTTCATCATTTTGGCAATGCGGGGGTCCCTTTTCAGGATCAGCAAGGCATAATCTGACATGTGGGCCAATGTTCCCGGTGTCAATGATGCACTGCGAGTGCTGGATGGAGGAGCACTTTCTGGCAAATCCACATCCCTCCAGTCACGCACAAACCCTGTAGCAGACCTTGCCACGCCAACATTTTCACTTGCCCCACGAGAGGCATCCTCCTCCCCTAAGTAATCATCCCCATCCTCCTCCTCCTCCTCCTCCTCTTCTTCCTCCACCTCGTCCAGGAGAGGTCCCTGAGTAGACAATGGCTGAATGTCATCAAGGATTCCCTCCTCCTCTTCCTCCTCATCAACATTGGCTGCAGAAGCCTGCTCCTTAAGGTGCGTCAAAGTTTGCATGAGCAGACGCATAAGTGGGATACTCATGCTTAGGATGGCGTCGTCTGCGCTTACCAGCCGTGTGCATTCCTCAAAACACTGAAGGACTTTACAGAGGTCTTTTAGCTTCGACCACTGCACACCTGACAACTCAATGTCTGCTCTCAAAGTGCCTGGCCGTGTATCCTCCCACAAATGCATTATGGCCTGCCTCTGCTCGCAAAGCCGCTCCACCATGTGCAGGGTGGAGTTCTACCTTGTTGCAATGTCGATAATGAGGCGGTGGTTGGGAAGGTGGAGCAATCACTGCAGCTTCTGCATACGAACGGAGTGTACAGGCGACCGGCGGATGTGCGCGCACAGTCTTTGCACCTTCTGGAGCAGGGCTGTTAACTCCGGATAATTTTTGAGGAAGCACTGCACCACCAGGTTCAAGGTGTGAGCCAAGCAAGGTATGTGGCTGAGTTTTGAAAGGGCTATGGCTGCCACAAAATTACGACCGTTATCACTAACTACCTTGCCTGCCTCAAGATGTACACTGCCCAGCCATGACTCAGTTTGTCGCTTCAAGTACTCGGCCAGCACCTCGGCGGTGTGTCTGTCGCCCAAACACATCATCTGCAACACAGCCTGCTGACGCTTTCCACTAGCTGCTCGATAGGGGAACACCTCGTGTGCAACATTGGCAGCTGCAGATGGAGTGCTCGTACGACTGCGCTTTGTCGACGAGCTTTCGCTTCTGGAGGAGGAGGAGGAGGGTTGAACGCCTACAGCCAACTGTTTCCTATACCGTGGGCTAGGCAGCACTGTCCCACCACCGCTGTCCCCTGTGGACCCTGCATCCACCACATTAACATTAACCCAGTGCGCAGTGATGGACACGTAACGGCCCTGGCCATGCCGACTGGACCATGCATCAGTTGTGAGGTGCACCTTTCCGCTCACTGACTGCTTGAGTGCATGGACAATGCGGTCTTTCACATGATGGTGGAGGGCTGGGATGGCTTTACGAGAGAAGAAGTGGCGACTGGGTAGGTCATAGCGTGGTACTGCATAGGCCATGAGTTCGCGGAAAGCTGCGCTTTCCACCAACCGAAAGGGCATCATCTCAAACGAGATTAGTTTGGCAATGTGGGCGTTCAAACCCAGTGTACGCGGATGAGAGACTGAGTACTTTCTTGACCTACTCATAGTGTCTGGGAGGGTGAGCTGGACTTGAGAGCTGCATATGGTGGAAGTAGCGGTGGACAGGGCAGACTGAGAGAGGGTTGATGATGGTGATGGAGTTGGTGTTCTTTCTGATGGCCTAGAATCAGTCTTTCGTTGATATAACAGTGGGATTCCCTGACTGCTGTGGCCTTGCAACGACACCTCAACATTTGCTGCTGTGCTAACCGATGGGCTTACAGTGGGGGAAACAATGTAGCGTTGCTGACTACCTTAGTTGTGATCAGTTGCACATGTGGCACTTGAGGATTGGTGTTGTGTCCACGCTTGCAAGTGCATGGTGTTTAAATGTCTAAGCATGCAACTGGTATTCAAATTTTTCAGATTTTTCCCTCGGCTAAAGGTCTTTGCGCACTTCTTACAGATAACCTTGGCCTGATCATGAGGATTTTGTTCAAAAAAGTGCCACACTGCACTCTTCCTACTTTGGCAGACATTTTCCGGCCTAGCACGCTGTGATGTTTTGACCCTCTGGACAAGCTGTCCAGCAACTCTTTTGATTTTTGGAACCTGTCTTTGGAGTGCTCCGGACCTGCCAGATAACAGCTGTTGCGATCTCGATGTCTGCTGTGGATGCTCCTCATCTGAGCTATTGGAAGCAGCACCCTCTTCCCCCAATGGATGCCAATCTGGGTCAACAACTGGGTCATCCATCACCTCCTCTGCAATGTCATGTGCACCTTCCTCTGTGTCACCATGTATGGTGGTATAGTGTGCGGGAAGGGGCACCTGAGTCTCATCAGGGTCAGAATCTGGCTCTGTACACTGCGAGGACAATGTAGTGCTCTGAGTGAATGTACCAGCAGAATCATCCATCAGCGGCTGTGCATCAGTGCACTCCATGTCAGATTCATCTTGGCCTGGGTAATTCACCATTTGACTTGATAATCCAGGCATGGTATGTGAAAACAGCTCCATGGAGTAATCAGTAGTATGGCCTGCGTCATCCTTTAATCTTGGTTGGGGTGAAGGACACAAGGAAAGGTGTGGTTCATGAACATGAGCCTCCAATGACGACTCAGTGCTTTTACTTTTTACAACTGAAGAAGAGGAGGCGATAGAGCTGGAGGCTGAGTCAGCAATGTAAGACAAAACTTTTTCCTGATGCTCTGGCTTTAAAAGCGGTTTGCCAACTCCTTGAAAACTAAGCCTTCGAAGCCTTATGGAGCCAGACGATGACACAGGCTCAACACCTCCTGCATTCGGTCCTATTTTGCTCTTGCCACTACCATCAGATCCACCACCAACACCATCATTACCAGCTGCCAACCCCCGCCCAATTCCACGGCCTCTTCCACCAGCCTTCCTCATTTTTGGTAGAAATGTAGATAAAATCCAACAAACTATATAGTAATGTAAAACAAGGTACAAGGTGTCTATAGGACAGGGGAGATTTTGAATTTCTGCTCACACTAGTGGACACTGGACACTTTTGGATTGTGTGAGGCCCACTGAATATCTGAGCGCTATGTCACAGGCTCGATGGCACAGCTGTGACCAAAGTGACTAGAGGATAAGTGAGAATTTGAATTTCTGCAGACACTGGACACTTTTGGATTGTGTGAGGCCCACTGAATATCTGAGCGCTATGTCACAGGCTCGATGGCACAGCTGTGACCAAAGTGACTAGAGGATAAGTGAGAATTTGAATTTCTGCAGACACTGGACACTTTTGGATTGTGTGAGGCCCACTGAATATCTGAGCGCTATGTCACAGGCTCGATGGCACAGCTGTGACCAAAGTGACTAGAGGATAAGTGAGATTTTGAATTTCTGCAGACACTGGACACTTTTGGATTGTGTGAGGTCCACTGAATATCTGAGCGCTATGTCACAGGCTCGATGGCACAGCTGTGACCAAAGTGACTAGAGGATAAGGGAGATTTTGAATTTCTGCAGACACTGGACACTTTTGGATTATGTGAGGCCCACTGAATATCTGAGCGCTATGTCACAGGCTCGATGGCACAGCTGTGACCAAAGTGACTAGAGGATAAGGGAGATTTTGAATTTCTGCAGACACTGGACACTTTTGGATTGTGTGAGGCCCACTGAATATCTGAGCGCTATGTCACAGGCTCGATGGCACAGCTGTGACCAAAGTGACTAGAGGATAAGGGAGATTTTGAATTTCTGCAGACACTGGACACTTTTGGATTGTGTGAGGCCCACTGAATATCTGAGCGCTATGTCACAGGCTCGATGGCACAGCTGTGACCAAAGTGACTAGAGGATAAGGGAGATTTTGAATTTCTGCAGACACTGGACACTTTTGGATTGTGTGAGGCCCACTGAATATCTGAGCGCTATGTCACAGGCTCGATGGCACAGCTGTGACCAAAGTGACTAGAGGATAAGGGAGATTTTGAATTTCTGCAGACACTGGACACTTTTGGATTGTGTGAGGCCCACTGAATATCTGAGCGCTATGTCACAGGCTCGATGGCACAGCTGTGACCAAAGTGACTAGAGGATAAGTGAGATTTTGAATTTCTGCAGACACTGGACACTTTTGGATTGTGTGAGGCCCACTGAATATCTGAGCGCTATGTCACAGGCTCGATGGCACAGCTGTGACCAAAGTGACTAGAGGATAAGGGAGATTTTGAATTTCTGCAGACACTGGACACTTTTGGATTGTGTGAGGCCCACTGAATATCTGAGCGCTATGTCACAGGCTCGATGGCACAGCTGTGACCAAAGTGACTAGAGGATAAGGGAGATTTTGAATTTCTGCAGACACTGGACACTTTTGGATTGTGTGAGGCCCACTGAATATCTGAGCGCTATGTCACAGGCTCGATGGCACAGCTGTGACCAAAGTGACTAGAGGATAAGGGAGATTTTGAATTTCTGCAGACACTTGTGGACACTGGACACTTTTGGATTGTGTGAGGCCCACTGAATATCTGAGCGCTATGTCACAGGCTCGATGGCACAGCTGTGACCAAAGTGACTAGAGGATAGGTGAGATTTTGAATTTCTGCAGACACTGGACACTTTTGGATTGTGTGAGGCCCACTGAATATCTGAGCGCTATATCACAGGCTCGATGGCACAGCTGTGACCAAAGTGACTAGAGGATAAGGGAGATTTTGAATTTCTGCAGACACTGGACACTTTTGGATTGTGTGAGGCCCACTGAATATCTGAGCGCTATGTCACAGGCTCGATGGCACAGCTGTGACCAAAGTGACTAGAGGATAAGTGAGATTTTGAATTTCTGCAGACACTGGACACTTTTGGATTGTGTGAGGCCCACTGAATATCTGAGCGCTATGTCACAAGCTCGATGTCACAGCTGTGACCAAAGTGACTAGAGGATAAGGGAGATTTTGAATTTCTGCAGACACTGGACACTTTTGGATTGTGTGAGGCCCACTGAATATCTGAGCGCTATGTCACAGGCTTGATGGCACAGCTGTGACCAAAGTGACTAGAGGATAAGGGAGATTTTGAATTTCTGCAGACACTTGTGGACACTGGACACTTTTGGATTGTGTGAGGCCCACTGAATATCTGAGCGCTATGTCACAGGCTCGATGGCACAGCTGTGACCAAAGTGACTAGAGGATAAGTGAGATTTTGAATTTCTGCAGACACTGGACACTTTTGGATTGTGTGAGGCCCACTGAATATCTGAGCGCTATGTCACAGGCTTGATGGCACAGCTGTGACCAAAGTGACTAGAGGATAAGGGAGATTTTGAATTTCTGCAGACACTTGTGGACACTGGACACTTTTGGATTGTGTGAGGCCCACTGAATATCTGAGCGCTATGTCACAGGCTTGATGGCACAGCTGTGACCAAAGTGACTAGAGGATAAGGGAGATTTTGAATTTCTGCAGACACTTGTGGACACTGGACACTTTTGGATTGTGTGAGGCCCACTGAATATCTGAGCACTATGTCACAGGCTCGATGGCACAGCTGTGACCAAAGTGACTAGAGGATAAGGGAGATTTTGAATTTCTGCAGACACTTGTGGACACTGGACACTTTTGGATTGTGTGAGGCCCACTGAATATCACAGCGCTATGTCACAGGCAGAAATTGGCTAGTGTATCACAAACTACAAGGTGTATGTAGAATTGGGCAGAGTAGGAATCTCTCTAGAGTGCAGGTCTGTAAGAACGGAACATGTGCTCAACTTATTCTCACAGAGTGACACAGATAGCTTCACTGTGGCTGTGATAACAGCCGTTACACGGTACTGTGTGAGGAGCGTACACCGCTGTATGGTGTGAAAAAATGCATGCTCAGTACCTCAGCAGGACAAAAAAAAAAATTGGGATTGCTTTTAAAAAAGCAGTTTGCAGCTCAGTACCTCAGCAGGACAAAAAAAAAAATTGGGATTGCTTTTAAAAAAGCAGTTTGCAGAGCAGTGGGTAAACAGCAATGCAGCTGTCAGGAAGCCTTAGAAGGCAACCCAACAACCAACACCACTGATACACCACAATATAGCCTCCCCTTGCACTGCACACACAGTGACTGGTGTGTTGTACTGGCACAATCGCTAGCAGCAGAAGCAGTTTTTTTTTCTTCTTCCCTGCCTAACGCTCTCCCTACAGAATCAGCAGCAACCTCTCCATATGCTAAGATCGGCAGAAGAAAGATGGCGGTCGGCGTGCATGCCCTTTGATACCCCCTGTGACGCCCACCAAAGCAAGCCAATCACTTGCATGCCCTTCTGAAAGATGGTGGTGACCTGTGCCTATGTCATCACGTTGCCCACAGTGTCCGTGGATCCTGATTTGCTGAAAAAGAGCGCAAAACAAACTTTTGAAATGCGACTTTGGCGCGTAAGTCGCCGACCTCGTGGCCGACCTCATCCTAGGGTCGGGTTTCGTTTTATGAAACCCGACTTTGCCAAAAGTCGGCGACTTTTGAAATTTTTCGACCCGTTTCGCTCAACTCTAGTCATTAGCCATTCAAGTTGATCGGCGTTTCTGTGCACGTAAAACTACACGAGAGGTGTTGCCACCTTTTCAACAAATGTCTGAACCTATGCAATGTGATAGAGTTTTGTCTAGGGTGCAACGTTAGGAGTGTAGAAAGCGCAATAAGCTGTGTTTTTTCTGTGGAGTTGCCTTTCATATTATTTCTGTCTGCCCTAAATGAGAGAAACGTTTTGCACACACATTTGCTGTGGGTGGCGTACAACTTAAGTTTCTTTTGGCAATTACTCTCTTCTGCTCCTTATCCACATTTTCTGCCAAGGCTTTTGTGGATTCAGGAGCGGCTTTGAATCTGATGTATTTGAATTTTGCTAAACGTTGTGGTTTTCCCATGATACCGCTGCAGACGCCTATTCCTTTGAGGGGTATTGATGCTACTCCTTTGGCGGAGAATAAACCTCAGTTTTGGACCCAGGTGATAATGCGGGTCGCCCCAGACCACCAAGAAAATTGTAGATTTTTGGTACTGCATAATTTGCATGATACTATTGTTCTGGGTTTCCCCTGGTTGCAAATCCATAGTCTAGTTTTGGATTGAAAATCTGTGTCTGTGGTGAGTTGGGGCTGTCGGTGTGCTCTTGGTGACACTCCTGTTTTCTCCACCTCTCCCCAGTCTCATGATGTTCCTGACTATTTGGCTGATTTTTATGATGTATTTAGTGAGACTAAGTCTGTGTCCCTGCCTCCTCACAGGAGTTATGACTGTGCAATTGAGTTGAGGCCTGGGTGTAAATTTCCCAAGGGTCGGCTTTTCAACTTATCTGTACCTGAATACGAGGCTATGCGATCTTATATTAAGGAGTCGTTGGAGAAGGGTCATATTAGACCATCTTCTTCATCTAGGTGCTGTTTTTTTTTTCGTGGCTAAGAAAGATGGTTCATTAAGGCCTTGTATTGACTATCGCTCCCTTAACAAGATTACGGTTAAATATCAGTATCCGTTACCCCTGATTTCTGATTTATTCTCCAGAGTTAAAGGTGCCTGCTGGTTTACTAAGCTTGACCTCAGGGGGGCGTATAATCTTATTCGCATCAAGCATGGAGATGAATGCAAGACGGCGTTTAATACTCCGGAGGGACATTTTGAGTACCTGGTGATGCCTTTTGGGCTCACTAATGCCCCTTCTGTCTTCCAATCCTTCATGAATGATATTTTCCAGGACTTTGTGGATAAGTTTTTGATCATCTATTTGGATGATATTCTGATCTTTTCCAGTGATTGGGATTCTCATATGGAACATGTTCGGACTGTGTTCCGGATTTTGAGGGAGAACTCCCTGTATGTTAAGGGATCGAAATGACTTTTTGGTGTACAGAGGATTTCATTTTTGGGATTTATTTTGTCTCTGTCAACTATTGAAATGGACCCGGCCAAGGTACAGGCCATTTATGATTGGGTTCAGCCCACTTCTTTGAAGGCTCTCCAGAAGTTTTTGGGTTTTGCTAATTTTTATCGTAAATTTATAGCTAATTTTTCTGGTATTGCTAAACCACTGACTGATCTGACCAAGAAGGGCGCTGATGTGTTGAATTTGTCTCCAGAGGCTGTTTTGGCATTTCAGGAGCTGAAGCGGAGGTTCACTTCTGCTCCAGTTTGATGGCAACCTGATGTCTCACTTCCATTTCAGGTAGATGTAGATGCTTCGGAGATTGGTGCAGGAGCTGTTTTGTCCCAAAAAGATCCGATGACTTCTAAAATGTATCCCTGTGCCTTCTTTTCCCGAAAGTTCTCCCCATCTGAACACAACTATGATGTGGGGCATCGGGAATTGTTGGCCATTAAGTGGGCAATCGAGGAGTGGAGACATTGGTTGGAGGGAGCTAGACATCAAGTTGTGGTCCTCACTGAACGCAAAAATTTGATTTACCTGGAGTCGGCCAAACGCTTGAATCCTAGACAGGCTAGGTGGGCCTTATTTTTCACGCTTTGATTTTGTGGTTTCCTTTCTTCTGGGCACTAAGAATGTTAAGGCAGATGCCCTTTCTAGGAGTTTCTTTGCTGATTCTCCAATTGTGACCAAACCTACTACCATCCTAGGTGAGGGGGTAGTTCTTTCTGCCATCTCGCCCGATTTGAGACGTGCCCTGGAAGAATTTCAGGAGGGCAAACCTGAGCGTTGTCCTATGGGAAAATTGTATGTTCCTGACCAGTGGAGGAAGAGAGTGATGTCTGAAGTTCATTACTCCGCGCTGGCTGGTCATCCAGGAATTTTTGGTACCAGAGATTTGGTGAGTCTGTCTTTTTGGTAGCCCGCCTTATCTCGTGATGTCAGGAATTTTGTGCAGTCTTGTGGGACTTGTTCCCGGTCTAAGCCCTGTTCTCGTTCTAATGGGTTGTTGATGCCCTTGCCGGTGCCCAAGAGGCCATGGACCCATATCTCAATAGATTTTATTTCTGATCTTCCTGTTTCTCAGAGAATGACTGTTATCTGGGTGATCTGTGATAGATTTTTGAAGATGGTCCATCTTGTACCACTCACAAAGCTGCCATCTTCCTCAGAGTTGGTGCCCTTGTTTTTGCAACAGGTGGTTCGGTTGCATGGGATTCCTGAGAAAATTGTGTCGGACAGAGGAGTCTAGTTTGTCTCCAGATTTTGGAAAGCCTTTTGTTCCAAGCAGGGAATTCAGTTATCCTTCTCCTCTGCGTTTCACCCACAGACCAATGGGCAGACTGAGAGAACAAACCAGACTTTGAAGTCCTATTTGAGATGTTTTATATGTGCTGATCAGGATGATTTGGCCTCATTTTAGCCCTTGGCTGAATTCGCCCTAAATAATAGAGCTAGTTCTGCCACATTGATGTCGTCCTTTTTCTGTAACTTTGGGTTTCATCCTCGATTTTCTTCAGGGCAAGTGGAATCTTCAGCCTGCCCAGGTGTTGACACTGTGGTAGAGAGAATGCAGCAGATTTGGGACCAAGTGGTGGATAAGTTGTCCCTCTCTCAAGAAAAGGCCCAGCGGTTTTCCAACCGGCATTGGACCATTGGTCCCCGGTTTAAAGTGGGTGATATGGTTTGGTTGTCGTCAAAAATATCTCTATGAAGGTTGCGTCTCCAAAGTTCAAGCCAAGATTTATTGGGCCTTATAGGATTTTGGAGATTCTTAACCCGGTTTCTTTTCCATTGGCTCTTCCAGTTACTTTTCAGATCCATAACGTGTTTCATAAGTCTCTGTTGAAGAGGTTTCTTAAGCCAGTGGTTCCTATAGCGGCACCTCCTGACCCTGTGTTGGTTGTAGGTAATGTGGAATATGAGGTAGAGAAAATACTGGATTCTCATCTGGCTAGACGGAGACTCCAGTATTTGGTCAAGTGGAAGGGTTATCGCCAGGAGGACAATTCTTGGGTCTCTGCCTCTGACATTCTTGCCGATAGATTGGTTCGTGTTTTTCACCGGGCCCATCCTGATCGGCCTGGTGGCATGGATGAGGGTTCGGTGACCCCTCCTCAAGGGGGGGTACTGTTGTGAACTCATTTTCTGGTTTACCTCTGGCTTCTGGTGAGGGTGGTGGAGCAGGCTGTGTTGACAAAGGAGTCGTGAGTTCTCCATCCGGGCTCCCTCTGGTGGTGACAGCAGGTAATTAAGCTGATCTACATAGCAGAGACCTGCCACCTGAGGAGGAGGATTGTGATTAGACATCAGGAGTCTCTGACTGGATTTAAGACAGCCGACTCCCTAATTTTGTGCTGGTGATTTTTTTCCTGCCCTGAGGTTCTGGTTTCCAGTTCTGTTTCTGCCTTCTCAAGCTAAGTGTGCTCTGCTATTTTTTTCACATGAGATTTGGTCTGGTTTACTCAGTTTTTGTGGTCAGCCAGCCCCTACTGGGGCTGTGATGAATTTCCATTCATATGTCTTTTTACGCCAGTTTGCTTTTTGTCCCTGATCAGATTGGTCTCTTTTTGCTCTGTCTTCAGAATATACCAGAGTGCTGATATAGAGAATTGAAGTCTAGCGACTTCAGGGTTTTTGTTATCAGAAAGTGTTGGATATTTTTTGGCAGGGTTTTGTGCGTGATTGCAGACAGCATCTTTCCTTTCCTGTCCTTTCTAGTTAGTGTGGGCCCCATCGTTTGCTCACCCTATTTTTCTATCTGTGATTGTGTTTTCATCTTGTCTCACCGACAATACATGTTTGGGGGCTGTCTATTGCTTTGGGGTCTGCTCTGGGGCAGTTTAGATTTCCCCTTTTCTTGCTTTAGGCTTATTTAGTTCTCCGGCTGTGACGAGGCATCTAGGATCATCGTAGGTACGCTCCACGGCTACTGCTAGTTGTGTGGATAGGATCAGGGGTCTGCAATCCGCTTAGTTACCAACATCTCTGGTTTTCTGGGGCTTAGCTTGTTTTTGTTTTTCCTCTTCGGTGACTCTTTCATAACAATACACCTTGTACCTTGTCATACACCAGCCAATTTCAGCCTGTTAAATTGAGGTATAATCTATAGTGGGCCTGAGATAATTGTTCAGCCACCTAAAATCTCTAGGGAGATTCAAAGTCTCCCCAATAATATATACACCTTGTACCTTTCTTTACAGTACCATATAGCTAGTGGTATTTTGGGTACATTTTCCCAAAAATGAGGAAGTATGGTGGAAGAGGCCGTGGACGTGGGCGGGGGTTGCCAGCTGGTACTGATGGTGGTGGTGTTGGTGGTGCATCTGCTGGTAGTGGCAAAAGCACAATAGCACCTAAGGCAGGAGGTGTTGAGCCTGTGTCATCATCTGGCTCCACAAGGCCTTGAAGGCTCCCTTTTCTGGGAGTAGGTAAACCGCTTTTAAAGCCGGAGTTTCAGGAACAAGTTTTGGCTTACATTGCTGACACAGCCTCCAGCTCTATCGCCTCCTCTTCTGAAGTTTCAAAAAATAAAAGCACTGAGTCATCAGTGGAGGCTACTGGTCAGGAACAACACCTTTCCTTGTGTCCTTCACTCCTACCAAAAGTGAAGGATGTGGCAGGCCACACTACAGATTACTCCATGGAGCTCTTTTCACATACCATGCCTGGGTTATCAAGTCAAATCGTGAATTCCCCAGTCCAAGATGAATCTGACAGAGTGCACTGATGCACAGCCACTGCTAGAGTTTTCTGCTGGTACATTCACTCAGAGCACTACATTGTCCTCGCAGTGTACTGAGCCAGAATCTGACCCTGATGAAACTCAGGTGCCCCTTCCCGCATACTATACCATCTTACACGGTGACACAGAAGAAGGTGCACATGAAATTGAAGAGGCGGTGATGGATGACCCAGTTGTTGACCCAGATTGGCATCCATTGGGGGAAGAGGGTGCCGCTGCCAATAGCTCAGAAGAGAAGAAAGAGGATCCGCAGCAGGCATCGATATCGCAACACCTGTTATCTGGCAGGCCCGTAGCAGTTCAAAAACGCGTTACAAAAACCAAAAGAGTTGCAGGGCAGCTTGGCCAGATGGTCAAATTAGCACAGCGTGCAAGGCCTCAAAATGTCTTCCATAGTAGGAAGAGTGCAGTGTGGCACTTTTTTGAACAAAATCCTAATGATCAGGCAAAGGTTATCTGTAAGAAGTGCGCAAAGACCTTTACCCGAGGGAAAAATCTGAGAAATTTGAATGCCATCTGCATGCTTAGACATTTAACCACCATGCACTTGCAAGCATGAACAGACTACCAAACCTCACGTACCACATGTGCACCTCCTCCAAATGAAGGTAGTCAGCAACGCTACATCGCTTCCCCAACGGTCAGCCCACCGGTTAGCACACCACCAGCAGCAAATGTTGAGGTGTCGTCGCAAGGCCAAAGCAGTCAGGGAATCACAATGTTATTGCTACAAAAGACTGAATCTAGGCCATCAGCAAGACCACCAACACCATCACCATCACCAACCCTCTCTCAGTCCGCCATGTCCACCGCTAGTTCCACCATATGCAGTTCTCAAGTCCAGCTCACCCTATCAGAGACTCTTAGTAGGACAAGAAAGTACTCATCCTCTCATCCGCGTACACAGTGTTTGAATGCCCACATTGCCAAACTTATCTCCTTAGAGATGATGCCCTACTGGCTGGTCGAAAGCGAAGCTTTCTGCGAGCTCATGGCCTACGCAGTACCACGCTATGACCTACCCAGTCGGCACTTCTTTTCTCGAAAAGCCATCCCAGCCCTCCACCTGCATGTGAAAGACCGCATTGTCCATGTACTCAAGCAATCAGTGAGTGGAAAGGTGCACCTCACAACAGATGCATGGTCCAGTAGGCATGGCCAGGGCCGTTACGTGTCCATCACTGCACACTGGGTTAATGTGGTGGATGCAGGGTCCACAGGGGACAGCGGCGGTGGAACAGTGCTGCCTAGACCACGGTATGGGAAACAGTTGGCTGTAGGCATTCGATCCTCCTCCTTCAGAAGCGAAAGCTCGTCCACAGAGCACAGTCGCACGAGCACTCCATCCGCAGCTGCTAGGGTTGCACATGAGGTGTCCCACTATCGAACAGCTAGTGGTAAGCGTCAGCAGGCTGTGTTGAAGATGATGTGTTTGGGCGACAAGAAACACACCGAGGAAGTACTGGCCGACTACTTGCAGCGACAAACTGAGTCATGGCTGGGCAGTCTACATCTTGAGGCAGGCAAGGTAGTTAGTGATAACGGCCAGAATTTTTTGGCAGCAATAGCCCTTTCAAAACTCAGACACATACCTTGCCTGGCTCACACCTTGAACCTGGTGGTGCAGTGCTTCCTCAATAATTATCCTGAGTTAACACCCCTGCTCCATAAGGTGCGAAGACTGTGCTCGCACATCCGCCGGTCACCCGTACACTCCAGTCGTATGCAGAAGCTGCAGCGATTGCTCCACCTTCCCAAGCACCGCCTAATTATCGACGTTGCAACAAGGTGGAACTCCATCCTGCACATGGTTGAGAGGCTGTGCAAACAGAGGCAGGCTATAATGCATTTGTGGGAGGATACACGGACAGGCAGTTTGAGGGCAGACATGGAGTTGTCGAATGTGCAGTGGTCAAATCTGAAAGACCTCTGTAAAGTCCTTCAGTGTTTTGAGGAATGCACATGGCTGGTAAGCGAAGATGACGCCATCATAAGCATGAGCATACCACGTATGCGTCTGCTCATGTAAACTTTGACGCACATTAAGGAGCAGGCGTCTGCAGAGGAAGAGGAGGAGGAGGGAAGCCTTGATGACAGTCAGCCATTGTCTGCTCAGGGAACTCTCCTGGACGAGGTGGAGGAAGAAGAGGAAGTGGAGGAGGAGGAGGAGGATCATGGGGATGATTATTTAGGGGAGAAGGATGCTTCTCAAGGGGCAAGAGAAAATGTTGGCATGGCAAGGTCAGGTACAGGGTTTGTGCGTGACTGGAGGGATGTGGATTTGCCAAAAAGTGCTTCTCCACCCAGCACTCGCAGTGCATCATTGACACCTGGAACATTGGCCCACTTGCAGATCCTAAAGAGGGACCCCCGCATTGCCAAAATGATGAACGATGACGACTGCTGGTTGGCCAGCATCCTGGATCCACGCTATAAAGGCAAATTCCAAAACATCATGCCACAGGAGAGCCTAGAGCTAATATTGGCTAACAAGCAAGCAACTCTGGTAAATCGTTTGTTTGAGGCATTCCCAGCACATGGCAGCGGTGATGGTTCTCCTACGAGCCGTAGGGGGCAACATGGAAGAGGTGTTCGTGGTGCACACATCTGAAGTGGCATTGGAGACAGGGGTTTCATGACCATGTTGTGGACTGATTTTTCAAGTACTGTTCACATGACTGGTACTACTGCATCGATTGAAAGTGACAGGAGACAGGAGTTGTCAACTATGGTTACAAACTACTTCTCCACCCATATCGATGTTCTCCCTCACAGGTCATTCCCCTTTGACTATTAGGCCTGTAAACTGGACACCTGGCCTGAATTGGCACAATATGCCTTACAGGAGCTCGCTTGCCCTGCTGCTAGTGTGCTATCCGAAAGAGTCTTCAGTGCTGCTGGATCAATCCTGACAGAACAAAGGACCCGTCTGTCGACCCAAAATGTTGATGATCTAACCTTCATTAAAATGAACCATGCATGGTTTCAAAGGATTTTGTCCCACCTTCCCCTGCTGACACATAGGTTGCCAGAAAAATGGCTCGCTTTTGTCCTCCTCTTCCTCGGACTTCTCCAATTCCTCCATTTGCAACTGCTGAATGTCCAACATCAACATATGCCATTTTTTCAACCTCCCTAACTGGGCTGCCTCCCTCCAGGGCCATGGTAACCACCTGGCACACGCACCCGTGCGAGTGCCGTTGTCCTGGACAGGTGGGTAGGCCCACTCTTGGGCGACGGCACTGGCACAGGGTCCCTCATAGTATAATCAAGTGTCTTTGACGGTGGGGGGTGCACACCTGCCGTCAGACGCACCGGCATACTATGAGGGGTCCTGTGCCTGTACCCCCGCCCACGAGTGGCCCCCCTGCTTGCTCAGGGCCCCAACACTTGCAATACTTACCTCTCCCTGCTCCACCGTTGTGTTGTCTGGGCTGTTAAATCCTTCATTAGGACTGCCACTACAAATTTGGTGAACTGATAGATGATGGTTAAGACGTAGCTATGCCCTGTCCTGCTGGGCTCTATCTTCAAATGATCAATGGCTTCCATTTGTTATGGACGTCAACTCACAATGAGATGCAGTGGTGGTTTATCATCAGCTTTCACAGTTTTCCTACTCACAGACGTGTGACATTCCTGCCCACATTTTTAAATGTGTCCTCTCATGCCAATCCAATAGAATCGCCCACGGCCTGTGGCTTCTGTCTTTTGCACTCCAAAGTTACCTGACAGATCATGATAAGCAGTGAGGACCATGTCTACATCTCTCCCTGTGATCACAATTTGATGGAGATGAGTAACGGTGATGGGATCCATGGTACTGCGATACATCAACTCTTTCTTCACAAAGAACTGTTTTCGCTGTCTCCACAGACAAAGTAATTGAGGGTCAGCATCGCCTCTGAGAATTCTACCGGGAGTTTGTCCCGTGATTAGTAATTCCAAAATTTCTGCAAACACTCGACTTTCCGTCTGTACTTGTATCCGTCTCGTTTCCTCTTGCGGAGAGTCTGGACTGTCTTACTGAGACTGAAATATATATGAAGATTTAAAAATACCCCAAGAGTGTATACTGGTGTATGCTTCGAATACAATACCCTTTTTCTACTTTTTAGATTCTTGTCTAATCCATACTGAGGCTGTGAGTGTCTTTGTCGGACTCAGGAAATATACACAGAGATTTTTAATGTTTAAACTACGCTATATATACCTGTTATCCGGTGATACTGTACCCTTTCTCAACTTTCTACAGTCTTGTCGAATCCATACTGGGCCTGAGACCATCTGAGTCTGCCTCCTGATATATAGTCATAGATTTTTAATGTGTAAACTATGCTATATATACCTGGTATCCGGTGATACTGTACCCTTTCTCAACTTTCTACAATCCTGTTGAATCCATACTGGGCCTGAGACCATCTGAATCTGCCTTCTGATTAGAGATGAGCGGTGTTTGAGTCGAACTGTTCGCCAAGTTCAAATTCAAGCTGTTTTGGGCGGTGTTCGAGCCGTTCGTCGAACTCGAACACTTTGCTTAAAATTCGGCTGTTCGAGGTTCCGTTCGAGAACGGTTTGTTCAGCAAAATCGTAACTTTATTTTCACACTAATCATATTTTTTAATGTTAATAGACAGTTTCATGGCATAGTAGCGGTGTCTGGTAGCCAGTGGTGTAGTACACCTGTCAAGGAGCGACACCATGTGTGTTTCTAATAATTTTTTACCGCATCTTGTCCAGAAAATCCTTTTGGGCCTTGTAGCACTGTGTGCTATTCAGTAGAAGAGCCCAGCAGTTAACAAGCTACAGCACCTGTGGTTTGGACACTGAATTTTTTCACATTCTTAAGGGAATGCCAGATAGGCCAAATTTGGGAATTGCGGTTGACCTGCAAGTACTGGGAAATCCTCATTCGCGGGGAAAAATTGGAATCCCAGATCCCCATCACTAATGGGGTTCAGCGGGTTATGTGCACCTGTAAGTGACACACGCTGGTCCTTTCAGTGTAGCGCGCGTGCAGCCCGGGACATGTAAGGGCATGACAGACCTGTTATTGCTCGATTTCGCATGCCAGAGCCTCGAGTGTCCCTCTAGTAAGCTGGATGCGGACCGCAGTGGCATACCGGAGTCTCGTTCATTAACGGAATTAAGCTGACAAATCGCTAGCACAACTAAAAAGGCCATGCACCACCACCCACAGAATTGAGAAATCTTGCAATCTGTCCATCCTTCCCGTGGCTGGCATGGTTGAGCTTGCCGGTTTGCAGTCCAATTAAGCCGCAGGCTACCCTCCTGGTGGTGCCCTTCTGGACATTCCTTTAGGGTTCAGCTTTGCAACCAAACTGCCCCCGGAAACCAAACACTTTGCCTTCATGGACGCTGTTCGGAGGGTCGTGGGAATAACGCCGCCCGATCGGCAGTTGGCATAATTTATGGTGGGAAGTCCGACGGTATATGATCGTCTTCGATATTAGAATTTTAGAATTTTTTTTATTTTAGATTTTTATTCCAGCCTTTCTTGACTTTATAAGGGCATGACATGCCTATATCTGTGTCTCCTGCTCCTCCCTTTACTCCTCCACCTCTTTTCTTTATGTAGTTGTCCTTTTCTGTATGTTATTTGTGTCTTCTGAGCATTTTGTTTGCTTTGGGACACCTTTTAAGGTGTTTTGTATGTGTTTTCTATGTGTTTGTATGTGTTTGTGCTTGCCTGCCATTGTTTTCAATGGGGTTCGATGGTGTTCGTCGAACGTTCGACGACGACGAACATTCAACAAACTTGCCTCCTGTTCGATGAACCAAACCGAACACGAACACTAGCGGGGTGGCTCAACACTACTCCTGATATATAGACGTACATTTTTAATGTTTAAACTATGCTATATATACCTGGTATCTGGTGATGCTGTACACTTTCTGCCAGAAAGTCCTCCTCCACCCACCACTCTAGGTATATCACTGACACCTGGAACATTGGCCCACATGTGTGATTATTTCTTGTGGATCTTCTTTTTATATTGTGATGTGATCCATCCTGAGCATGTGAGAGTCTGTGGGTAACTCCTGCAATTTATATGTAGATTTAAAAATTATCCCAACACTAGTGTATACAGCTCTACTGCTTTTTATACTCTGGTCTAATCCAAACTGACCAAGTGAGAGTCTGTTTCTGACTCTGGAAATAAATACTGAGATTGACAATGACCCCTACACTGTATACAGCTGTTCGCTTCAGATCCATTATCAGTTTACGGCTTTTTATATTGTGTTGTAATCCATACTGAGCCTGAGAGAGTCTGTGTCTGCCTCCTGAAATATATACGTAGATTTTGAATGTTTATACTATATTATATATACCTGCTATGTGATGATACTGCACCCCTTTTTCTACTATTTATATTCTTGTCTAATCCATACTGAACCTGTGAGCGTCTCTGTGTGACTCATGAAATATATACCGAGATTTACATTTATCCTTTGACTGTATACAGCTGTACGCTTCTGATACAGTACCATATATCTGATGTTATTTTGGATACATTGTCTCAAAAATTTGGAAGTATGGTGGAAGAGGCCGTGGACGTGGGCGTGGGGGGGCCAGCTGGTACTGATGGTGGTGGTGCATCTGCTGGTAGTGGCAAAAGCACAATAGCAGCTAAGGTAGGAGGTGTTGAGCCTGCGTCATGGTCTGGCTCCGGAAGGCCTGGAAGGCTACCTTTTCTGGGAGTAGGTTAACCGCTTTTGAAGCCGGAGCATCAGGAACTGGTTTGGGTTACATTGCCGAAACAGACTCCAACAATTATACCCTACTCTTCTGAGGTTTCAAAAAATGCAAGCGCTGAGTCGTCAAGTGCTGGCTCCTGGTCAGGAAGAACCCCTTTCCTTGTGTCCTTCACCCCACCAAAAGTGAATGATGCAACAGGCCACACTTCACATTAGTCCATGTAGCTCTTTCTATCATACCATGCCTGG
Organism: Dendrobates tinctorius; assembly: GCF_039654945.1. Lineage (NCBI taxonomy): Eukaryota > Metazoa > Chordata > Amphibia > Anura > Dendrobatidae > Dendrobates > Dendrobates tinctorius. The sequence continues at coordinate 11,876,521 of NW_027361714.1, read as the reverse complement.
GTTATCAAGTCAAATCGTGAATTCCCCAGTCCAAGATGAATCTGACATGGAGTGTGGGTCGCCAGCCAGGGCAGTGGGGTTAATCGGTATCGGGCCGATGTCTCAGAGGGATGTGTCACGGTGGTGGTGACCCGCTCCGTGGTTCTGGGCGTCCATGCAAAGGGGTGAATAATGTTTATAGGTGAATGATACGTGACGCCACCTGTGGTTTCTGATCAGATTGACCAGCGCTGCAGTGTCACTTCTCTGGGACAGATGTGGTGCAGCTAAGATGTAGAAGCCCTGCACAGGTAGGGCCGTAGTCGCAGGGCAGATGAAAGAGTTGGTAGATGGTGTGAAGTGCAGGATGTAGCAGAGCCGTGCGCCAGGTACAGGAGAAAGATAACAGACACAGTCGTGCAGTTCCTTTACCTGTACTTGGTAAGTGCCGTCCAGGACCCAGAATACAGATGGAGAAAGAGTTGGTCAGCCTGGAAGCAAATTAGGAATTCTCACTGTGCAGATAAGTAGTGTGGCCTCCATTCTAGCGCTTATCTGAGGTACTCGCAGTTCACTGAAGTTCCCCCTGTTGACTCTCTTTTGGAACTTTCTCATATGGCAGGCAGCTATAGCCTTTTCCTTCTGGTTCACACACGTCGCTGCTGGGGCCTCTGAGCCTTAGTTGGGAACAGAGCATTTACAGCTGCTACTTCCTCCGGTTTCTGCTGCAGGACCGTCAGTGTACTATACCGCTATTTCTCTGCCATATCAGAGGATCATGAATTGTGGCATGTGTTAAAAGAGCCCAGTGACACTCTTTGGCCCTGGGCCCACGAAAATCTAAAGCCAGCCCTACCCCCCACAACTTTAGCCAAATAGCCCCCAGTTTTCAATGCCTAACTATTATTATAAAGTAGATTAAGGTTGACAAGCTTAAGTAATAAGAATTGATGTTTTTGGCGTTAAAATGGGCACTGCAGGTGTGTTTCCTGTCCTCCACTCATTGCCGACTTTTCTTCCCCATTGACTTGCATTGGGTTTCGTGTTGCAGTCGGCCTTCGACTTTTCACGATAATCGGTCGATTGCGTTCTACTCGACTTTTGCGAAAGTCGGGTGGTCCGAACCCGACTTGACCCGAAAAAAGGGAAAGTCGCTCATCTCTAGCAGGGAGACATATCTGGCACTGCAGGATCTGAGTCCCTGGCGGCATAGTGTGTTACTGATGGTAGCCTTTGTTATGGTAGTCCCAGCGCTATGCAGGTCATTCACTAGGTCCCCATGTGGTTCTGGGATTTTTGCGCACCGTTCTTGTGATCATTTTGACCCCATGGGGTGAGATCTTGCGTGGAGCCTCAGATCAAGAGAGATTATCATTGGTCTTGTACGTCTTCCATTTTCATATTATCGCTCCCACAGCTGATTTCATCACACCAAGCTGCTTGCCTATTGCAGATTCAGTCTTCCCAGTCTGATGCAGGGCTACAATTTTTTTTCTGGTGCCCTTCGACAGCTCTTTGGTCTTCACCATAGGAGAGTTTGAAGTGTGACTGTTTGAGGTTGTGGACAGGTTTCTTTTATACTGATAACAAGTTGAAGTGGGTGCCATTACTACAGGTGGAGGACAGAGGATCCTCTTAAAGAAGAAGTTACAGATCTGTGAGAGCCAGAAATCTTGCATGTTTTTAGGTGACCAAATACTGATTTTCTACCATAATTTGCAAAATAAATCTTGCCAAATCAGACAAGGTGATTTTCTGGATTTGTTTTCTGATTTTGACTCTCATAGTTGTGGTCTAGCTATGATGTCAATTACAGACCTCACTCATCTTTTTAAGTGGGAGAACTTGCACAATTGGTGGCTGACTAAATACTTTTTTCCCAATGTATCTCTGTAGTAAGGTTCTTTTCATTTCCACTCACATATCTCTATAGTAAGCTCGGTTCTGCTCCCATAAAGAGATGAGCGAATTTGTTCAGATTCGGTTCTGAATACGATCGAAATTGAATATTGTTTTTGCAATATTGGTCGAACATAGCGGAATGTCATTAGAGTCAATGGGAGTAGAAATTACAGAATATGTTTGGAACCGATCATAAGACATATATTTGGCCTGAATAGTGTTCGAATATGGCATGAATATGTCAAAATCAGATTCGGGGCCAAAATCCGAACAAATTCAGTCATCTCTACTCCCATATCTTTCTAGTAAGCATGATTCTGCTCCCATATCTCTCTAGTAAGCTTGGTTCTGATCCCATATCACTCTAGTAAGCTCAGTTCTGCTCCAATATATCAGTAGTAAGCTTGGTTCTGATCCCATATCATTCTAGTAAGCTCAGTTCTGCTCCAATATCTCTGTAGTAAGCTCAGTTCTGCTCCCATATATCTCTAGTAAGCTCTGTTCTGTTCCCATATCTCTGTAGTAAGCTCGGTTCTGCTCCCATATATCTCTAGTAAGCTCTGTTCTGTTCCCATATCTCTGTAGTAAGCTCGGTTCTCCTACCATATCTCTCTAGTAAGCTCGATTCTGCTCCCATATTTCTGAAGTAAGCTCCTTTCTGTTCCCTTATCTGCATAGTAATCTTGGTTCCGTTCTCATATCCATGTAGTCAGCTTGCTTCTGTTACAGTATCTATGTAGGCAGTAAGCTTGGTTCTGTTCCCATATCTATGCAGAAAGCCCCATTCTTTTCCCATATCTATGTACCAGCTTGTTTTTAAAGTCTGTTATCTCTGCTGCTTTAATGCAGTGGCGATGGAAAAGCAGGGCAGATGTCGGCCATCCCAACTTGAGAGTGACTGCTTTGTGATTGCCCCCCGACTCAAAAGTGTCAGCCAGCCCCTGGAAGCTATTCTTCACCCACTATTTCAAACACATCTAAAAATAAGACATACAGTAATGTCTACTGTGGGAAACAGGTGGAAAATGCAGCATACATGTTAAATAATAGCAATAAATAGAGTTATAACTAATGTACACAAACCAGGGGAAGAGTCTTGAGGAGATCATTTGCATATTCCCAGTGCCTTCTGGGATAAGTGAAGAGTCTCCGCGAGCTCTACGATCACTGGGTTTTGGCCGTTGCAGCTGAAAAGAGGAAATCAGAAAACCAGGGGAAGAGTCTTGAGGAGATCATTTGCATATTCCCAGTGCCTTCTGGGATAAGTGAAGAGTCTCCGCGAGCTCTACGATCACTGGGTTTTGGCCGTTGCAGCTGAAAAGAGGAAATCGGAAAAAACGCGCGCCGATAGGCGCGCGAATTTTGGCTCATCTTTCATCGTTTTTAAGAAATCTCAAGATGGAAGAGGCCAGGAGCCATTTGGTGAGCTGCATTTCTTGCTACATGTTCACAGACTTACCAGTGGAAAAGCCAAATTTCACATGCCACAAATGCAAGCTTGTGTCCCTGTTGGAGGAAAAGTTGCAAAATCTCGAAGAGAGGTTGGCTACGTTGAAGATCATTAAGGAAGGTGAAGAGTTCTTGGACAGAGCAGAATTATCTCTTCATGTTACAGAAAGAGAAGAAATTCGAAGTGCACCTGAAGAAACAGAGGAATGGAGACATGTGACCCAGAGAAGCAGGAGGATCAGGAGGCAGTCAGCACCCATACTGCTCAGAAACCAGTACCAGGCTCTCACGCAGGAAAATGATGAAGAAATACATCAGGATAAGACTTTGCCAACAAACAGCAACCTTGTACGCCTTCAGAGTCCTCCTGGATGGAGAAAGAAAAATGTTGTGAAGAAGAAACGGAGAGTGGTGGTCATGGGGGATTCCCTGTTGAGAGGAACAGAGGCCGCTATCTGCAGACCGGATATAACTTCAAGAGAAATGTGCTGTCTTCCAGGTGCAAAAATTAAAGATGTGTCTGACAGGATATCAGGACTCTTCAGACCTACAGATGACTACCCATTCCTGCTACTACATGTGGGGACAAATGACACCGCAAGAAACGACCTGGAAACCATCTGCAGAGACTTTGAAGACTTAGGCAAGAAAGTGAAAGAACTGGGAGCGCAGGTGGTCTTCTCTTCCATCCTCCCAGTGGATGGCCATGGAACAAGGAGGTGGAATAAGATTCTGCAGGTGAACAACTGGCTACGTCGATGGTGCCGTCAGCAACGATTTGGATTTCTGGATCACGGAGTGAACTACTTATACGATGGACTACTTGCTAGAGATGGGGTGCACCTTACGAAGACTGGAAAGCATGTATTTGGAAGTCGCCTTGCTACACTTGTAAGGAGAGCTTTAAACTAGAACAACATGGGAAGGGAAGCAAAAGACCAGAAAAAGACATACACCTGACAAATGCTATTGAGAACTCTGCTAATAGAAGTGGAAAGGAAGAACAAAGACGAAAGAATCTAATTAATAAAAATATTGGAGAAAGAGAAACCAATCACAAACTAAAATGTTTCTATACTAATGCACAAAGCATGGGCAACAAACAAGGAGAATTGGAACTACTAACACAGGAAAAGAAATATGATGTCATTGGAATCACTGAAACTTGGTGGGACGATACACATGATTGGAATACAAGACTAGAAGGATACAACTTATTTGCAAGAAACAGACTTGATAAACGAGGAGGAGGTGTTGCATTGTATGTTAGAAACGCATATATCTGCACAGAGATTGAAGATTCAGAGACTGGGAGTTCTGTGGAAACTGTTTGGGTAAGAATACAAGGACAGAACAATGGAAAGGACACCATTGTAGGCATTTACTACAGGCCGCCTGTGCAAGCTGAAGATATGGATGAACTCTTTATGCATCAAATGGCCAAGTTCTCCAAAAAATATGACATAGTTGTCATGGGAGATTTCAACTATCCAGACATTTGTTGGGAATCTCTCTCAGGCAAAACTAACAGGTCAAGGAAATTCTTATCCTCTCTTGCTGACAACTTTATCTTCCAAAAGGTAGGGGAGAAAACAAGGGGAACTGCTACCTTGGATCTAATCCTTATAAACAGGGAGGAAATGGTTGAGGAGGTAAAAGTGGCTGGAACCCTAGGAGGTAGCGACCATGCTATTTTAGAATTTTGGATAACTAGAGGCGGAAGACCTGTGAAGACTCAGACGTCAAGGTTAGATTTCAGAGAGGCAGATTTTAAGGGATTCAGAAAGATAATTGGAGGGATCCAATGGCTGGATATCCTTAAAGACAAAAATGTCCAGGAAGGATGGGAAATCTTGAAAAATGAAATTCTCAAAGCACAGTTGTTAACAATTCCGAAAAGAGGGAAGAATAGGAAGCATTTAAGGAAACCAGGATGGGTGAACACAGAACTTAAGCACATGCTAAAAAGGAAGAAAAAAATGTTTATAAAATGGAAAGAGGGAGGCATATCTAAAGAAGAATATAATGCTGTCTGCAGAATCTGCAGGGCACAAATCAGATTAGCTAAAGCTGAAAATGAATTGAGGCTTGCAAGAGATGTCAAAAGCAATAATAAAGGATTTTGGGGATATGTCAAAAGTAAAAGAAAAGTCAAAGATGCTATAGGATTTTTACAGGATGAAAATGATGAAATGGTAAGACAGGATGTTGAGAAGGCTGAACTTTTAAATTCCTATTTTGCATCTGTTTTCTCTCAGAAAGGAAATGTAACACCAACTGTTATTCACTGTCCTATTAAGGGAATAGAAGAATCCAGGATATCTATAAACAGAAAGATAGTGAGGAAACACTTAGCTAACCTAAATGAATTCAAGTCTCCAGGTCCAGATGAATTACACCCCAGAGTACTGAAGGAGATAGCAGAAGAAATTTCTGAACCACTCTCCATAATCTTTGAAAATTCTTGGAGAACAGGAGAAGTGCCAGAAGACTGGAGAAGAGCAAATGTTGTTCCTATCTTCAAAAAGGGGAAGAAGGTGGACCCAGGCAACTATAGGCCGGTGAGTCTGACTTCTATACCAGGAAAGATCTTTGAAAAAATTATTAAACAACATGTAAGTCAATACCTGGATAAGAATGAAGTGATCAAACAGAGTCAGCATGGGTTTGTAACTAATAAGTCATGTCAGACTAACTTAATTTCCTTCTATGACGGTATCACTGATTGGGTGGATCAAGGAAATGCTGTAGATATAGTATATCTTGACTTCAGCAAAGCATTTGACAAAGTCTCTCATACAATCCTTATTGAAAAAATGACTAAGTATGGAATGGACAAGGCAACTGTTAGGTGGATTCATAGCTGGCTTAGTGATCGGACCCAAAGAGTGGTCGTAAATGGCTGCACATCCAGTTGGAAGAATGTCTCAAGTGGGGTACCACAGGGCTCTGTCCTGGGCCCTGTATTGTTCAACATCTTTATCAACGATTTAGATGAAGGAATTGAGGGTAAACTGATTAAATTTGCTGATGACACAAAGCTAGGAGGGATAGCTAATACTAGAGAAGAGAGAGAGAGGATTCAAAAAGATTTAAATAAACTGGAGAAGTGGGCAGTAACTAACAGAATGGTTTTTAACAGGGAGAAATGCAAAGTACTACATCTGGGCAATAAAAATGAAAAAAGCATATATAGAATGGGAGGAATAGGGCTAAGTGACAGCACATGTGAAAAAGACTTGGGTATACTAATAGATCACAGACTGAATATGAGTCAACAGTGTGATGCAGCAGCAAAAAAGGCAAATGCAGTTCTAGGATGTATTAACAGAAGCATACAGTCTAGATCACGTGAAGTCATTATTTCCCTCTACTCCTCTTTGGTCAGACCTCATCTGGAATATTGTGTCCAGTTTTGGGCACCACATTTTAAAAAAGACATCAACAAACTGGAGCAAGTTCAGAAAAGAGCGACCAGAATGGTGACCGGTCTGCAAACCCTGTCTTATGAGGAAAGGTTGCAGGATTTGGGAATGTTTAGTTTGCAAAAGAGAAGACTGAGAGGAGACTTAATTGCTGTCTACAAATATCTAAAGGGCTGTCACATTGTAGAAGGATCAACTTTATTCTCATTTGCACAAGGAAAGACTAGAAGCAATGGGATGAAACTGAATGGGAGGAGACACAGATTAGATATTAGAAAAAACTTTTTGACAGTTAGAGTGATCAATGAGTGGAACAGGCTGCCACGAGAAGTGGTGAGTTCTCCTTCAATGGAAGTCTTCAAACAGAGGCTGGACAGACATCTGACTGGGATGATTTAGCGAATCCTGCTTTGAGCAGGGGGTTGGACCAGATGGCCCAGGAGGTCCCTTCCAACTCTACGATTCTATGATTCTATGATTCTATGATTCTATGACACGTTATTTTGCATGGTCAAATAAAATTACAGACACACTGTAAGTGCACATGTCACAAACCTATTTTTACCTATTGTGAAAAAAGGATAGAAAAAACTGAACCTGGGAGATTCTCAGGAACACAATTGGTGGCTGACTAAATACTTTTTCCCAATGTATCTCTGTAGTAAGGTTCTTTTCATTTCCACTCACATATCTCTATAGTAAGCTCGGTTCTGCTCCCATAAAGAGATGAGCGAATTTGTTCAGATTCGGTTCTGAATACGATCGAAATTGAATATTGTTTTTGCAATATTGGTCGAACATAGCGGAATGTCATTAGAGTCAATGGGAGTAGAAATTACAGAATATGTTTGGAACCGATCATAAGACATATATTTGGCCTGAATAGTGTTCGAATATGGCATGAATATATCAAAATCAGATTCGGTGCCAAAATCCGAACAAAATCAGTCATCTCTACTCCCATATCTTTCTAGTAAGCATGATTCTGCTCCCATATCTCTCTAGTAAGCTTGGTTCTGATCCCATATCATTCTAGTAAGCTCAGTTCTGCTCCAATATCTCTGTAGTAAGCTCAGTTCTGCTCCCATATATCTCTAGTAAGCTCTGTTCTGTTCCCATATCTCTGTAGTAAGCTCGGTTCTCCTACCATATCTCTCTAGAAAGCTCGATTCTGCTCCCATATTTCTGAAGTAAGCTCCTTTCTGTTCCCTTATCTGCATAGTAATCTTGGTTCCGTTCTCGTATCCATGTAGTCAGCTTGCTTCTGTTACAGTATCTATGTAGGCAGTAAGCTTGGTTCTGTTCCCATATCTATGCAGAAAGCCCCATTCTTTTCCCATATCTATGTACCAGCTTGTTTTTAAAGTCTGTTATCTCTGCTGCTTTAATGCAGTGGCGATGGAAAAGCAGGGCAGATGTCGGCCATCCCAACTTGAGGGTGACTGCTTTGTGATTGCCCCCGACTCAAAAGTGTCAGCCAGCCCCTGGAAGCTATTCTTCACCCACTATTTCAAACACATCTAAAAATAAGACATACAGTAATGTCTACTGTGGGAAACAGGTGGAAAATGCAGCATACATGTTAAATAATAGCAATAAATAGAGTTATAACTAATGTACACAAACATGACACGTTATTTTGCATGGTCAAATAAAATTACAGACACACTGTAAGTGCACATGTCACAAACCTATTTTTACCTATTGTGAAAAAAGGATAGAAAAAACTGAACCTGGGAGATTCTCAGGAACACTTCTACGTCTGGTCAATCACAAAATCTTTCTACCCTTAGAACATGGTTTTTAGTTTAACAAAGCCTAAAAATTTCAAAATATATTAGTGCAACATTTTAAGTGCAACATTACACCATTAAAAGAATAACCAAAAAGACTACCTTCTAAAAGATGTATGGTCTTAAATGTATTTATTAAAGTTTCATCAATTAATGCAAAATATTGACATACAATGCATGCTTATGACTTTTTCTAAATACCAGTCTGTTAAAACAAAATGTCCAACAATTCTGGATCAAGTAATTACCAGCTCAATTTTTAATAATTTAAAACTAGCCTTTGATATATTCATGTGAACGTTGTTTCTACCTCTTTCAAAAATATTTTTAAAGCAGAAAAATAGGTTCACATACATTGAAAAACCTAGTTCAGTTTTATTTTTAATGTTCTTTGTCCAGTCAGCTTGTAAGCTCAGTGCCAACTGGGAATAATTACTGTGATTTGTTTCCTCTGAGAAATTTCAATTCAACAGCTAAACAAGTATGGATATGCAGAGTAAGGCATGTGGTAGTACATTGACATGCCAAAAATACATGCTGTTTGGCGTACCCTTTGATATTTAGCATAACGCGATTACTTGATAAACAGTACTAAAAAACCTTTTAAATTATTTCTCCACTTTCATAGAGGTTTCCTGTACTACTGGGTTCTCATGCACTGTGACTAATATGTATGCAAGCAACATAGATTTCTATGATGTTGTGCAAATTAGATACTACTCCTAATGATGAAACAGTCAATTGTTAAGTAGTTATAGAGATTTAAGTATCTTCTTTATCCTACTAGGAATTTTCTGATGTCTATGTTAGTGTATCTAAGTCATTGGAAATACCATAGGATTTTATGAAGCCTATTTAGAAGAGAGAGACAGATTGAGAGAGGAGGGGAGATAGAGAGGGGAAGGGAGACAAAGGTAGATAGAGAGGGGTAGAGAGAGAGGGAGAGGGAGGGGCAGAGAGAGAGAAAGAGAGAGCAGGAGACAGAGAGTGAGAGAGAGGGGGAGACAGAGAGTGAGAGAGAGGTGGGAGAGAGAGAGAGTGAGGAGAGAGAGAAGGGAAGAGAGGGAATAGAAAGCCATGGGGAGAGAGAGAGAGGGGGGAGATATCCACTAGTCGGAGTCTAGACTTCAGAAATACTATAGCTAAAAGGCTAGAAAGTTTTGTCTTTTTGGTTCCTATCAGGTTTTCTTCTTCTCAAACAAGCACTCCTCCCATGAAAGTTTTAATCCTCTTAATATAGTACAGCCATCATATTATATGCCACTGTGTTGGCAGCGGATTATTCAGGATACTCTCCAAGCATGTGACAACAGAGCTTCTTTATTCAGGAACAAACAGGAACAATATATGATAAGCTTAATAGATCAGGAATAAATCATTTGTGTGACTCTATCTGTGCAGCATCTAAAGCAGGCTGCTTCTCTCATACACAGACACAGGAAAAACAGGAAACACAGTCGCTTGCTCTCCCTGCGTGAGCCTCTGGGAGTTTTTTTTTAACTTTATAAACAGCATACAAATCTAGCAACTAAACACTCATAAATAGGAGTGGAGTTGTTGCACTAAGCATATTCCAACACCCCAACTCCACAACTACTTATCCTGCTAGTTCCATTGCAGTTCTGAAGTCCACAAACTTGGCTCTTGATAATGGCTTTGTCATACATCAGCTATCATCTTGTCAGACTCACAATGAACAAACTTGAGTACTTTAACAAACTTGAGCGTGAAACTTTAGTAGCATCCTAAAGGGTCCATGCATGTGGGATCTGGCACATGTCCCCCCTGCAGCAAAGTATCACTGCAGCTAAGTGTCAGGGTCCTGACAGCGCCGGCGTACAGCCTCCACTAAGCAGGGACTCACCCGCACCGTAGGGACCCCTGGGGACAAGAACAGCCGGAAAATAAAGATGCACAGGACCTGAATGTAGACGTTTAGCAAGCCGGCACAGAACCTATGGTCATGTGATTGCAAGGGGACGGGGCTTAGCATCCTGCTTTCAGAGAAGGTAGAAAACTCAGAGTCAGGCAAAGCAGAGGTCAAGCACAATACAGGCAAGCGAGGTACAGGAGGGATAAACAGACGGAAGGTCAGACAAAGCCAAAGGTCATACACAAGATATCAGTACAGTACCAGGGATGAGACAGAATGGATAGTCAAGGCCAAGCAGAGATCAAAAACCAAACAGACGTTGAAGGTACCAAGCAGAATCCAAAGCAATATCCAGAGAACAGACCGAGTCATACACAGAGAATCATGCAACCAGAACACAGCACAAACACACTCAGGGGTCACCACACAATGCCAGGGGCAAAAGTCTAACTGACGGGGGATGGAAGCTTCCTGAGGCTATAAGAAGCCTCTCCAGAACCAATGAGAGGCCACCATAATAGGTCCCAGGTGTGCAGGTGAGAGTCTGCGACTGGGCCCTCTCAATTTCTCGTTCCAATTCAGACGAGATCCCTGCTAACACCACCCCAGGGTGCAGAATGGAGGATGGTGGCTCAGGGACAGACACAGGGTGAAAACTACGAGATAAGGCGTCAGCCTTGACATTCTTTGACCATGGACGGAATGTAATAGTAAACTGGAAACGAGAAAAAAAAGTGACCAACGGGCCTGTCTGGGCGTTAATCTTTTAGCAGACTCAATGTAAGACAAATTTTTGTGATCAGTGATCACAGTAACCGGGTGACTGGCCCCCTTCAAAAAGTGCCTCCATTCCTCAAACGCCAACTTGACTGCAAGATGCTCTCTATTGCCTACATCATAATTTCTTTCAGCAGCATTGAACTTCCTGGAAAAGAAGGCACATGGCCTGAGTTTGGTTAGAGTGGCAGGCCCATAACACTGCCCCCACCCCCACCTCGGAGGCATCCACCTCCACCACAAATGGTTTGGAATGATCTGGCTGTACCAAGACAGGAGCAGACATAAAACATTTTTTCAGCGTCGCAAAGGCCTCTTTTGAAAGTGAGGACCAATTTCTCACATCCGCACCTTTGCATGTTAGATCTGTGAGAGGTTTGACCACTTGCAAAAACCCCCGGATAAATTTGCGGTAATAATTGGCGAACCCCAAGAAGCGCTGAAGACCCTTAAGATCTCGGGGTTGCACCCAATCCGCAATGGCCTGCATCTTCTTGGGGTCCATGCGAAAACCCTCACCGGATACAATTAATCCCAAAAAAAGACAATTCTTGCACACAGAATACACATTTCTCCAACTTGGCATACAGATGATTTTCTCTCAGTCTTTGGAGAACAGTTCGTACATGTTCCAAATGAGAATGCTCGTCTGAGGAGTATATCAAAATATCATCTAAGTAGATAATGACAAAACGACCAATGAGATCCGAGAATACCACGTTGATGAAATTCTGAAATATGGCGGGGGCGTTGGTAAGACCAAATCGCATGACTAAATTTTCAAACAGTCCCTCGGTCGTGAGGAACGCGGTTTTCCATACATCCCCCTCTCGGACCCTAATCAAATTATATGCCCCCCGTAGATCCAGTTTAGAAAACCACTTTGCCCCTGATAGTTGGTTACATAAATCGGGAATCAATGGAAGGGGGTACGTATTCCGTACAGTAATCTGATTAAGCTTCCAAAAATCGAGACAGGGACGTAATCCGCCATCTTTTTTCTTTACAAAAAAGAAGCCTGTCGCCACAGGTGAGACTGAAGGACGTATGTGTCCTTTGCACAGACTTTCAGCAATGTACTCCTTCATAGCAAAGCGCCCAGGACCGGACAAATTAAACAGACAGGCTTTAGGTAATTTAGCCCCTGGGACCAGCTCAATAGTGCAGTCAAAGGGTCTATGTGGCGGTAACGTCTTGGCTTCGCTTTCGGAGAATACATCTTCGAAGTCCTTCAGGCATTCCGGAATACCTTCCAGCTCAACAGATGATACAGACACAGATTTAACAGGTTCAACCAGCAGTGCGGATTTATCACATAACTTAAAATCATTAAACCCCCATTGAACAATCTCCCCCATTTTCCAGTTAATAACTGGGTTATGGCGTTGTAACCAGGGCATGCCCAACACCAACCCTGCAGGTAGATTGTCCAGAACAAAACAACTTAGGTTTTCCACACAAGTAGCGCCCACTCTGAGTGAAAACAAGTCAGACATAAAGAGAATTCCCTCCTTAGTGAAGGGAGAGGAGTCAATGGCCATCACCTTGATTGGAACCTTGAGCCTAACTGTCCCTATCTTGCAGTGTGTGAACAATTGGGAGTCAATGAGATTAATCGATGATCCGCAGTCCATGAAGGCTGTAGAGGAAAAAGAACTACCGTCCACAAACAGTTCCACAGGCAGTAACACTTTAGAAAACGAGGAAAAGGGTACCTGAGGGTCTGAGTAGTCTCCCCGTTGACTACCCAGACCTAGTCATTTCCCGCCGACTGGGTTGAAGACGGGCAATCAGGACTCTCCCTTTTCCAATGTCCAATGTAAAAGAAAAGTCAAAGATGCTATAGGATTTTTACAAGATGAAAATGATGAAATGGTAAGACAGGATGTTGACAAGGCCGAACTTTTAAATTCCTATTTTGCATGTGTTTTCTCTCAGAAAGGAAATGTAACATCAACTGTTCTTCACTGTCCTATTAAGGGAATAGAAGAATCCAGGATATCTATAAACAGAAAGATAGTGAGGAAACACTTAGCTAACCTAAATGAAATCAAGTCTCCAGGTCCAGATGAATTACACCCCAGAGTACTGAAGGAGATAGCAGAAGGAATTTTTGAACCCCTCTCCATAATCTTTGAAAATTCTTGGAGAACAGGAGAAGTCCCAGAAGACTGGAGAAGAGCAAATGTTGTTCCTATCTTCAAAAAGGGGAAGAAGGTGGACCCAGGCAACTATAGGCCGGTGAGTCTGACTTCTATACCAGGAAAGATCTTTGAACAAATTATTAAACAACATGTATGTCAGTACCTGGATAAAAATGAAGTGATTAAACAGAGTCAGCATGGGTTTGTAACTAATAAGTCATGTCAGACTAACTTAATTTCCTTCTATGATGGAATCACTGATTGGGTGGATCAAGGAAATGCTGTAGATATAGTATATCTTGTCTTCAGCAAAGCATTTGTCAAAGTATCTAATACAATCCTTATTGAAAAAATGACTAAGTATGGAATGGACAAGGCAACTGTTAGGTGGATTCATAACTGGCTTAGTGATCGGACCCAAAGAGTGGTCGTAAATGGCTGCACACCCAGTTGGAAGAATGTCTCAAGTGGGGTACCACAGGGCTCTGTCCTGGGCCCTGTATTGTTCAACATATTTATCAATGATTTAAATGAAGGAATTGAGGGTAAACTGATTAAATTTGCTGATGACACAAAGCTAGGAGGGATAGCTAATTCTAGAGAAGAGAGAGAGAGAGGATTCAAAAAGATATAAAAAAAACTGGAGCAGGGGAAGCAACTAACAGAATGGTTTTTAACAGGGGAAAAATGCAAAGTACTACATCTGGGCAATAAAAATGAAAAAAGCATATACAGAATGGGAGGAATAGGGCTAAGCAACAGCACATGTGAAAAGACTTGGGTATACTAATAGATCACAGACTGAATATGAGTCAACAGTGTGATGCAGCAGCAAAAAAGGCAAATGCAATTCTAGGATGTATTAACAGAAGCATACAGTCTAGATCACGTGAAGCCATTATTTCCCTCTACTCCTCTTTGGTCAGACCTCATCTGGAATATTGTGTCCAGTTTTGGGCACCACATTTTAAAAAAGACATCAACAAGCTGGAGCAAGTTCAGAAAAGAGCAATCAGAATGGTGACCCGTCTGCAAACTCTGTCTTATGAGGAAAGGTTGCAGGATTTGGGAATGTTTAGTTTGCAAAAGAGAAGACTGAGAGGAGACTTAATAGCTGTCTACAAATATCTAAAGGGCTGTCACATTGTAGAAGGATCAACTTTATTCTCATTTGCACAAGGAAAGACTAGAAGCAATGGGATGAAACTGAATGGGAGGAGACACAGATTAGATATTAGAAAAAACTTTTTGACAGTTAGAGTGATCAATGAGTGGAACAAGCTGCCACGAGATGTGGTGAGTTCTCCTTCAATGGAAGTCTTCAAACAGAGGCTGGACAGACATCTGACTGGGATGATTTAGCGAATCCTGCTTTGAGCAGGGGGTTGGACTAGATGGCCCAGGAGGTCCCTTCCAACTCTACGATTCTATGATTCTATGATTCTATGTCCTGTTTTACTGCAGTAAAAGCATAACTGCTTGTCCTTCCGGCGTTTCCCCACCATATCCTTCAGGGAGAGGGCGCCTACATCCATGAGCTCAGGGGCAGTCTCTTTTCAACTGGGGAACAATGGAGTCTCCACCTGCATCACCCCTCTGGCCCACAGCCTGCGGTCCATCCGGACGGCCTGGGTCATGGCGTCCTCGAGAGAGTCAGGTGGGGATGTAACGCCAAGGCATCCTGCAGCCGCTCGGACAAGCCTCTGTGAAAGAGTCCTCTGAGTGCGGAGTCGTTCCAAGAGACCTCTGCGGCCCAGCGGCGGAATTCAGTACAAAACCACTCAGCTGAGTGTTTCCCCTGACAGACGCTCATCACCATGTCCTCTGCCAATCGCACTCGGTCAGGCTCATCATAAATGTGCCCAAGGGCCTCAAAGAATGCATTCACAGACACTCTCTCAGGGGCAGTGGGAGGAAGGGAGAAAGCCCAAGCTTGTGGGGACCCTCTTAACAGAGACATAATGACCCCAACCTTCTGACTTTCATCCCCAGAGGAACGTGGTCTCAAGATAAAAAAAGTTTGCACCCCTCCATGAAGACCCTGAACTCCTTTTTGTTTCCAGAAAAAAAAGTCAGGCAGTTTAACAGGTGGTTCTGGGGACACCAAAACAACATCACTCACCCCAGCCCCCAGAGACCCAGCAGCTAAAGCCCCCCGCACTGTCTCAGAAACTTGCTGCTGAGAACGAGCCAGAGCTTGCTGCTCCAGAGATAAACCCAGAAACATCTGACTCAGACTTTTCATCTGGTCAGCCAGAGACTGTATGGGATCCATAACTCTCTGCATAAAAACCCCCCAAAAACTTAATGGTCAGTTATAATGTCAGGGTCCTGACAGCGCCGGCGTACAGCCTCCGCTAAGCAGGGACTCACCCACACCGTAGGCACCCCCGGGGACAAGAACAGCCGGGAAATAAAGATGCACAGGACCTGAATGTAGACGTTTAGGAAGCCGGCACAGGACCTACGGTCATGTGATTGCAAGGGGGCGGGGCTTAGCGTCCTGCTTTCAGAGAAGGTAGAAAACTCAGAGTCAGGCAAAGCAGAGGTCAAGCACAATACAGGCAAGCGAGGTACAGGAGGGATAAACAGACAGAAGGTAAGACAAAGCCAAAGGTCATGCACAAGATATCAGTACAGTACCAGGGATGAGACAGAACGGATAGTCAGGGCCAAGCAGAGATCAAAAACCAAACAGACGTAGAAGGTACCAAGCAGAATCCAAAGCAATATCCAGAGAACAGACCGAGTCATACACAGAGAATCATGCAACCAGAACACAGCACAAACACACTCAAAGGTCACCACACAATGCCAGGGGCGAAAGTCTAACTGACAGGGGATGGAATCTTCCTGAGGCTATAGGAAGCCTCCCCAGAACCAATAAGAGGCCACCATGATAGGTCCCATGTGTGCAGGTGAGAGTCTGCACTGATATCAGAACATTAACCCCAGAAGTGCCGGTCACCCAGCACTGGTATCATGACACTAAGTATTGAGAAGATGCAGTTATTTCAATGGCCAGGGGTTAACATCCATCTCCTCTCTTCACAAAGGTACAATCTCTGCTTGCTGCCATCTGCTGTTTATCATTGTGCAACATTTCTTTTAATGGTACAACCTCTGCTTGTTGTTATCTGCTGTTTATCATTCTGCAACATTTATTTTAATGGTACAACCTTTGCTTGCTGTCATCTGCTATTTATCATCCTGCAAAATTTATTTTAATGGTGCAACCTCTGATTGTTGTCATCTGCTGTTTATCTTCCTGCAACATTTCTTTTAATGGTTTATAACAGTACCTGCTAAATCTTTGGTATAAATCTTTTGTTGCATTGTACTTAATACTCACCGCTGCAGATCCATGCTGGGGTCACCCTAGATGTTACCAGGTAAAAGGTGTTACAGCATATAGATGTAGCCAAGCCCAGCATCTTTAATCATCTATCCACCCCTGGTGTGCTAGCCAACTGCTAAATTATCCAAAACCAGTTCCCACAATCCCTCTCACCTGATCCTCTACTCAGTCCTATAAATTTAGTAGCATCCTAAGGGGTGCATGAGTGTGGGGTCTGGTACGCATCCCCCCTACAGCAAAGTATCACAGCAGCTAAGTATCGAGAAGCTGCAGTTATTTCAATGGCAGATAGTCACAGCAGGAGTCAGGACCCCACCCATTGTCTTTTGGGTATGTCTGCCAAGTAAGAACTTCTTATTACTTGGACCTAGCTTTTCTATTAACCCATCTTACTCCTTCACCATGTTTACATATACCCTTACAGTGTTTGCTCCACTTATTCTCACTCTCCTTTACTATCCCCAAACCCCAGCACTCTCTTACCAAATAATCATCTCCCCTTCCCTCTTTCCTCCTCACCTGACTTCCTCTGCTAACCTGCTCCTCAACCTCAGATCTCTCCTAATAAAACATAAAACAAGCCAGCCACTCTCCTTCTCCCACCGGCTCTCCCTCTATCTGCTTCTCCTCAATGCTGGCAACATATCTCCCAATCCTGGACCCCCACAACTCATGCCTACCATTGCTACCCCCTCCTACCGCTCCCTATCTAATATGAACTACTGCAATGTTTCCAATGTAAAACCCGTGCCCTTGCTACTCACCCTCCTGCTCCCTCTTTCTGGAGAACTCTGGAATGCCAGCAACTTTAGCACAAAGCTTCATGTGATTCATGACCTCTTTCTCTCTCGCAATCTTAGCTTCCTTGTCCTCACAGAAATATGGCTGACATCCTCCAACACCACCTCCCCTGCTGTGCTGTGTTATGGCATCCTCCGCTTCATCCACACTCCTCGCCGTGGCAACAGACATGCTGGAGCAGTGGGTCTTCTCCTTTTCACTAACCACCTTCAACCCAATCCCACCTCTACCCTCCCTCATCCTCCCCTCTTTTGAAGTCTACTTGGTCCACATCTACTCTCCCTCCAATCTCCAAGTGGCCATCATATACCAACCTCCAGGCCTAGCCACTGATTTTATTGATCAATTCTCCACCTGGCTTCTTCACTTTCTTTCTACTGACATTCCCACTATCATCTTGGGTGACTTCAACATCCCCACTGATACCCTTCAGTCAACAGCCTTCTGTCCCTTACTTCATCTTTTGAATTTACTCCTACGCAGCCAGCCACACAGACGGACATACATTAGACTTGGTCTTCACCCGTCTCTGCTCTCTATCTAACTTCACCACCTCCCATCTCCCTCTATCCGACCACCATCTACTCACTTTTTCGTCCCTGTCCTCGCCTGTCATGCATGTCCAGTAACATATGCACCCCTGCAGAAACCTCGCACACCTAGACACCCACATGCTCTCTGACTCTATTCTACCACTGGCATCCATATGCTCACTCAATGACATACACAGTGCCAGTGCTTTTTACAATGCCACTCTTGCATCAGCTATTGATACAGTTGCCCCTCTCGCTCATGGCAGAGTGCAACATATCAATAGACAATCCTGGCACAATAACATCACTATAAAGCTCCAGCAAGTGTTCAGGGTTGCAGAGCGATGTTGGAAGAAAACAAGTTCGCAAGATGATATCACTGCATTCAAACAGGCAACGCTCGCTTTTAAATCTGCCCTCTACTTAACAGGCCTACTTCACAACCCTTGCATCTTCCCCATCCTACAACCTCAAACAGTTATTCAAAACTTATAACTCCCTCCTCCACCCACCACTACCCCCTCTAACCTCCCTCATCTCTGCTGAGGACTTTGCCACACACTTCCAAAATAAGATTGCCCAAACAAGGCATGTCTTTATTGTGCATCGACCACATCCCCTTTGCATACCGGATCAATACCCAAACCCCATTACCTCCCTGTCCAACATCACTGAAGTGGAGCTTAATTGTCTCCTCTCCAAATCACACCTCACCACTTGTGCACTAGACCCCATCCCATCCTACCTTCTCCTCAACCTCACCACCACACTTATCCCATCCCTAACCCACCTCTTCAACCTATCACTATCTTCTGGTACCTTCCCTTATGCTTTTAAACATGCCACAATTAAGCCTATCTTTAAAAAGCCAACCTTCGACCCAACCTCTATGCCCAGCTATCACCCAATATCGCTACTTCCTTTAGATTCCAAACTCCTAGAGCAGCACGTCCACGCTGAACTTTCCACCCACCTCACATCTAACTTGCTCTTTGACAATCTACAATCTGGTTTCCGTCCACATCATTCCACTGAGACTGCCCTGACCAAAATTACTAATGACTTACTTACAGCCAAAGCTAACGAACAATACTCTATACTCCTCCTTCTAGACCTGTCCTCTAACTACTACAGATACACTCCTCCTTTGCCATCAAAGACCTCGCCCTATCCTGGATCTCCTCATACCTTTCCAATCGCACATTCAGTGTCTTCCATTCCCACACTACCTCCTTATCCTACCCTCTCTATGTTGGATTCCCCCCCAAGGCTCTATTCTAGGACCCTACTCTTCTCAATATATACACTTGGCCTGGGACAACTCATGGATTTCAGTACGACCT
Source organism: Dendrobates tinctorius (assembly GCF_039654945.1). Classification (NCBI taxonomy): domain Eukaryota; kingdom Metazoa; phylum Chordata; class Amphibia; order Anura; family Dendrobatidae; genus Dendrobates; species Dendrobates tinctorius. The sequence goes on along the minus strand of NW_027361714.1, from coordinate 11,857,144 downwards.
GTATGATGATGACACTCAGATTTACCTCTCTTGCCCAGACGTCACCAGCCTGCTGTCCAGAATCCCGGGGTTTCTCTCAGCCATATCCTCCTTCTTCTTCTCTCACTTCCTCAAACTCAATGTGGACAAATAAGAACTCATCATCTTTCCTCCATTTCACAGATCTTCCTTACCTGATCTATCTATTACAATGAATGACATCACGCTTTCCCCTATACCGGAAGTCCGCTGCCTGAGAGTAACCCTTGACTCTGCCTTGTCCTTCAAAACGCACATCCAAGCTCTTTCCACCTCCTGTCACCTCCAGCTCAAAAATATCTCCAGAATCCATCTTTTCCTCCAAACTCAATCTACTAAAATGCTTGTGCATGACCTCATCATTTCCCACCTTGACTATTGTATCAGTCTGTTATTATTAGTTTGTTTATTATAAGTGATATCTGTAATTTGTATGTAACCCTTTCTCATGTACAGCACCATGGAATCAATGGTGCTATATAAATAAATAATGATAACTCGAGTATACCACGTTCCACTACGTAACATAAGTGGTGATGTTTTACATCAATGTGCTTAGTCCTTCCACTAATCTTCTCACTGCTGGCACGTTTAATGCATCCTTGGTTGTTCTCATAGATAACTGTTGGTTGAGCTAATGGTTTGCCAAAATCTTCCAAAAGTTTTTCAACCAAATTACTTCTTGACTTGCATAAGCAGCACACGTATATTCTACTTCTGTAGAAGATAATGCGACTGACATTTGTTTTCTGCTGGACCAAGAAATTGAATTTTCTCCTAACTTGAACAAGTAACCACTTGTTGATTTCTAATCACTTTAATCTCCAGCATAGGAGGAGAGCCCACATTATATTTGGTAGATTCTGTTTGGGTTACATCTGCCAGTAATTAGAACTGAATCAATGTATTTTAACAACATAAATACTCCACTTTCTCATGACTACCATATTTGTCCTCCAGTGAAGTCCAACATGGTGGTGTACTACATACAAAAATGGCTTTTTCGCTATATAACTAAAAACTATGGTACAATAATTTCAAGTTCCTGAGAGGCACTAAAAATATATATATTTTTTTAAATATGAATAATATATATAAATACTGTATATACTGTACATATATATATATACAGTATATATATATACATACATATATATAATTCATATTAACTGATTGTGCTATATTAAATGAGATAAATAAAATAAATACAGATCTGCCAAAATTCAAGAGACCACAGCACAGTTTTATACAAATCAGCTTCTCTACTGACAGCCATTCGATTCCAGTGTCAGTTGAATTCCAACCAGAGTACACCTCATTCTACTTAACGTGCTTCTGATTAGGAGATCACTGATCACCTTGACCAAATCATATTTAACGAAGGAAAGTATAAAAAACCCTGCTGTGGTGTTCACAATGCTCTTGCAATAGGACAAGCTGGATCGCAAAACAAGTGCTAATAATATCCCAAAAGTAATAGGAATGAAAAAAAAACTTTTAACCCTTGCAAAGGAGTTGAAAAGAAAAATCTTAAGTGAGGAAAAGAAGGCTCAATTCTGGTTTTACTAGCAGAGTGATGCAGTGAGCATCATGTTGCCTCCATCCTTAACATTTCTAAGACAGCAGTCCATTACAACAAGGTCAAGCAGCAGACATTGAGGACAACAAAGCTACAGACTGGCAGAGGGTGAAAACGACACTCCACTGACTGGGATGACTGTCATCTTATTCGAATGTTACTCAGCAACCATAGGATGACATCAAGTGACCTACAAAAGGAATGGCAAATGGCAGCTGGGGTGAAGTGCATGGCAAGAACAGTTTGTAACAGGCTCCTAGAGGCAGGGCTCAAGTCATGTAAAAGTAGAAAAAAGCCTTTTATTAGTGAGAAGCAAAGGAGAGCCAGGCTGAAGTTTCCAAAGACATATGGATTGAAACATAGAGGACTGGAGTAAGGCAATCTTTTCTTATGAGTCTAATTTTCAGCTTTGCCCAACATCTGGTCGTCTAATGGTTAGAAGGAGACCTGGAGAGGCGTACAAGCCACAGTTTCTTGCACCCACTTTGAAATTTGTTGGAGGATCGGTGATGATCTGGGTATGCTTCAGCAAGGCTGAAACTGGGCAGGTTAATCTTTGCAAAGAACATATGAATCAAGTCATATACAATTTTATCCTGGAAAAACAGTTGATTCCTTCTGTTCAGGCAGTCTTCCCCAGTTCTGAGGACTGTTTTTTCCAGCAGGAAAATACGCCATGCCACACAGCTAGGTCAATCAATGTGTGGATGAAGGACCACCACCTCAAATCCTTGTCATGGCCAGCCCAATCTCCAGACCTGAACCCCATTGAACACTTCTGGAATGTAATCAAGAGGAAGATGGATAGTCACAAGCCATCAAACAAAGAAGAACTGCCTAAATTTTTGTACCAGGAGTGGCCTAAGGCCACCCAAAATCAGTGTGAAAGACTGATGGAAAGCATGCCAAGACGCATGAAAGCTGTGATTAAAAATCATGGTTATTCCATAAAATATTGATTTTTGCTGAGTTAAAACATTAGTGTGTTGTTCCTAAATGATTATGAACTTGTTTTCTTCGCATTACTTGAGGTCTGCAAGCACTGCATTTTTTTTCTCATTTTCTGAAAATAAATACAAAATTTAGTGCTTGGAAATTCAAAGACATGTCAGTACTTTATAGAATAAAAGAGCAACTTACATTTTACTCAAAAATATACCTATAAAGAGAAAAATAAGACAAACTGAAAATTTTGCAGTTGTCTCTCAATTTTTGCCAGCGCTGTAAGTATGTATTTGAATCTCCCTCTTTGCAATATAAACAAAACTAAAGGAATAAAGAAAACCCAACAGTTATATTTGGAAGTATCATTATTGGTGTCTTTCCCCTGCTTATGTGGAAGTTAGCACCACGTGGCAATCCTTATTGATAATAGCCTTACAGTCCTGTACGCTGCAGAGTCCTCAACAACCTTTAAACTATCAACCTTAAGCTGGCCTCATGTAAAACTACTTTTTTGGGTCAGTAAGAAGCAAAAGTACCCAGATAGTTTACTTGAGTTATCCAGATTTTTTCAACATATTATTGTGTTATTCCACATATTCTCATGATTGAAGCAATGACGAGGTATGAAGAAACTACCTAAGGTAACTGGTATTTTATCTATAAATTGGCTGCCCCATTATCTTAAATGTCATGATGTTAGAAGGATTACATATTATCAGGTAGCTATAAAATCTGTTTGGGGTCAACATGCCGGGATTGGATGAATCTGCAGAGATTGATTTTTAGTCAAATGCTCAACGTTATTCAATACACACAGCTATTTCAGCCACTGCTCAAGATTCAGAGAGAGGACTAAAGATGGCCATGCCAGCTTCTTTATAATGCTTTGCAGCTATCACTTCACAGGGAGATTGTTCATACCACTATGGGATCTAAAAAAATCCTAATATGACTGTGGTGTGCTACTTCAGTGCTGAAGCAGATTGAAAGTGGATGGGCTAGTCTAAGTTTGTGTATAGTAATAAGAAACAAAGTCCTGAATCCAAGTCTTGTGTGACACAGAAAGTGTGCTTCCAGCACTGTAAGATGGCCAAGTGCTATTTATTTATTTAAATAAAAAAAGAGAAATCTCCATAATCCAGAGATGGAAACATGCCATCTTAATACAGCTATTGGTCACCACAGGATAATATCCATTTTTCCCTAGCCAGATAAGATGAGGACACTTGGAAATCGATAAAGCTATGTGTTTGCATTAAAGAGCCCAAAATGGGTTCAATACATTCCTCTTAGTGCTGTACAGATATTTTCAAGGCAATTGATGACTTTTCAGTATTGCAATTTGCAAAGAAAAAAATTCTAATTTTTAGAGGGAAAATTTGTCGCACTCAGCGAATTTGAATTTCAAATGATCTGCGCTCTGAACTGGGTTCTGGGGTCTAAATTTATTTAATGTATTATTTGGTACTCAAGGCCACTCATTCCAGTGACTAATTTAAACCCACTCAAGCTCTACACTCTGTGCTTCTGTAAAATGGTCAGTGGATATACAGTATTTGTCTAGCAAGGGGCTGTCAAGGGGATAATACGACAGAGAGGGGTCCGAAGATTGCAGCGCCTGTCTGCAAATGCACCTACACTGGTTGGATTTGCTTTGCCTTCCAGTGAACTGTGCAGATTTCCCTTGCTCTGTTGTTGCAGTTCTGTTTGTCTCCTACAGCACTCTGTCCTGAGTTAACCCAGCTGTTTTCTCAACTCCCCTCTAGTATACTCACCTCTTAGCTTGGGTAATTGCCAGCGATAGCTTGCTATTTCCTGGTTTGGAGCTATATGTCTGAACTGTGAGAAAAGAGTTTTTCTTTGAGTCATCTTTGAAAATATCTGTTTGGAAGTTTGCTTGAGTTTCTTCCTTTACCTTATCTCCTATTTAACTTGTCTCACCTTGTTCTTCCTCTTTCAGTGATTGCTGTTTCTTTTATCCTTGTCTGTTTCCTTTTGTGTCTTTATGTTAGAGCAAGACTAGTGTTCTTGCTGCCCTATGCACTTGTCAAGGTCATTCTAAGGGCAAGACAGGGATAGGAATGTGATCGCCGCATGGGATGAGGAACTCATCTAAGGATGCTAGGGAGTTTAGGGTTTGACAGGACAAATATCAGAGGTACCCCCTATTTATCTTTCCCTAGTAGCAGAGCTCCACTTCCCTTCCGTCTTGCAGTGCGCCGTTTTGATTCTGGTAAAAGTGTGGCATGAGCTGCTTTCACTGCTTTCACAATGTATTACAAGCAATTTCAGAATATATAATACTATGCATATCTCTTCAAACTTCAATGGTCATGCTGAAGCAAAAAAGATCATCGTAGAACCCTATGACAGGTCCTCTGTCAATTATCACATTGAGCCGATTTCAGTGCTATAACCCCTTGTGTACTTTTACTTGCTTTTGTTCAAACTTTCTATTTATCTATCTCTATTTCTATGTCAATCTGTCTGTCTGTCTGTCTAGAAAAAGCAGGCAGCACTTCAATATTTACAAAAGTTAAAGTGGACTTTATTTAGACTTCTTATTTATTCCATGCCCAAGATATGCAAGGATTTAACTTTAACACTGAGCCTTTCTCATTTGAGATTTTAGTATCTAATGGCCAGTGAATCTGGAGGCCTGCATCCACAACCCAGCAGGAAGTACGGCGGCGTCTACAAATCACTAAAATTGACAAATCCCCGGGCCCGGATGGGATACACCCCCGAGTACTGCAGGAATTAAGCACAGTCATAGATAGACCACTATTTTTAATCTTTAAAGATTCCATAATAACAGGGTCTGTACCACAGGACTGGCGTATAGCAAATGTGGTGCCAATATTCAAAAAGGGGACAAAAACTGAACTTGGAAATTATAGGCCATTAAGTTTAACCTCAACTGTGGGTAAAATCCTGGAGGGTTTTCTAAGAGATACTATACTGGAGTATCTGGAGAAGAATAACCTTATGACCCAATATCAACATGGGTTTACAAGAGACCGTTCCTGTCAGACTAATCTGATAAGCTTTTATGTAGAGGTAAGTTCCGGACTGGACCAAGTGAATGCAGTGGACGTGGAGTACATGGACTTTTCAAAAGCTTTTGATAAGGTGCCACACAAAAGGTTGATACATAATATGAGAACAATGGGGATAGGGGAAAATATGTGTAGGTGGGTTAAGAGCTGGCTCAGGGATAGGAAACAAAGGGTGGTTATTAATGGAGCACACACGGACTGGGTCACGGTTAGCAGTGGGGTACCACAGGGGTCAATTTTGGGCCCGCTTCTTTTTAACATATTTATTAATGACCTTGTAGGGGGCATAGAGAGTAGAATTTCAATATTTGCAGATGACACTAAACTCTGCTGGGTAAATAATACAGAGGAGGACAATTTTATATTACAGGAGGATTTATGTAAACTAGAAGCTTGGGCTGATAAATGGCAAATGAGCTTTAATGGGGATAAATGTAAGGTCATGCAATTGGGTAGAATGAACAAGTTGTATAATTATGTGCTTAATTGTAAAACACTGGGCAAAACAGTCACTGAAAAAGACCTGGGTGTATGGGTGGACGACAAACTCACATTTAGTGGCCAGAGTCAAGCAGCTGCTGCAAAGGCAAATAAAATAATGGGATGCATTAAAAGAGGCATAGATGCTCATGAGGAGAACATAATTTTACCTCTATATAAGTCACTAGTGCGACCACACTTAGAATACTGTGTACAGTTCTGGTCTCCGGTGTATAAGAAAGACATAGCTGAACTGGAGCGGGTGCAGAGAAGAGCGACCAAGGTTATTAGGGAACTAGGGGGTCTGCAATACCAAGACAGGTTATTACACTTGGGGTTATTTAGTTTGGAGAATCGAAGGCTTAGGGGTGATCTTATTACAATGTATAAATATATGTGGGGACAATACAAAGACCTTTCTAATGATCTTTTTACTCTTAGACCTGTGACGGGGACAAGGGGGCATCCTCTACGTCTGGAGGAAAGAAGGTTTAAGCATACTCACAGACGCGGATTCTTTACTGTAAGAGCAGTGAGACCATGGAACTCTCTGCCATATGATGTTGTAATGAGTGATTCACTACTAAAATTTAAGAAGGGACTGGATGCCTTTCTTGAAAAGTATAATATTACAGGGTATATACACTAGTCTCCTTAATATTGCGTTGATCCAGGGAGCTAGTCTGATTGCCGTATGTGGAGTCGGGAAGGAATTTTTTTCCCCAATGTGAAGCTTACTGTTGCCACATGGGTTTTTTTTGCCTTCCACTGGATCAACATGTTAGGGCAAGTTAGGATAGGATATGGGTTGAACTAGATGGACTTAAAGTCTCCCTTCAACCTTAATAACTATGTTACTATGTTACTATGTTACAATTTTGTATTAGTGCTGCTCTGTTGCTTTCTTATCTTATCTATTTATCTATATATCTACAGTTGTGGCATAAAGTATTGACACCCCTGCAATTCTGTCAGATAATACTCAGTTTCTTCCTGAAAATGATTACAAACACAAATTCTTTGGTATTATTATCTTCATTTAATTTGTCTTAAATGAAAAAACACAAAAAGAATTGTCCTAAAGCCAAATTGGATATAATTCCACACCAAACATAAAAAGAGGGTGGACAAAAGTATTGGCACTGTTCGAAAAATCATGTGATGCTTCTCTAATTTGTGTAAGTAACAGCACCTGTAACTTACCTGTGACACCTAACAGGTGTTGGCAATAACTAAATCACACTTGCAGCCAGCTGACATGGATTAAAGTTGACTCAACCTCTGTCCTGTGTCCTTGTGTGTACCACATTGAGCATGGAGAAAAGAAAGAAGACCAAAGAACTGTCTGAGGACTTGAGAAACCAAATTGTGAGGAAGCATGAGCAATCTCAAGGCTACAAGTCCATCTCCAAAGACCTGAATGTTCCTGTGTCTACCGTGCACAGTGTCATCAAGAAGTTTAAAGCCCATGGCACTGTGGCTAACCTCCCTAGATGTGGACAGAAAAGAAAAATTGACAAGAGATTTCAACGCAAGATTGTGCGGATGTTCGATAAAGAACCTCGACTAACATCCAAACAAGTTCAAGCTGCCCTGCAGTCCGAGGGTACAATAGTGTCAACCAGTACTATCCCTCAGCGTCTGAATGAAAAGGGACTGTATGGTAGGAGACCCAGGAAGACCCCACTTCTTACCCCGAGACATAAAAAAGCCAGGCTGGAGTTTGGTAAAACTTACCTGAAAAAGCCTAAAAAATTTTTTGGAAGAGGCATTCAAAGAAAAGAACACGGTCCCTACAGTCAAACATGGCGGAGGTTCCCTGATGTTTTGGGGTTGCTGCCTCTGGCACTGGATTGCTTGACCGTGTGCATGGCATTATGAAGTCAGAAGACTACCAACAAATTTTGCAGCATAATGTAGGGCCCAGTGTGAGAAAGCTGGGTCTCCCTTAGAGGTCATGGGTCTTCCAGCAGGACAATGACCCAAAACACACTTTTCAAAAAGCACTAGAAAATGGTTTGAGAGAAAGCACTGGAGACTTCTAAGGTGGCCAGCAATGAGTCCAGACCTGAATCCCATAGAACACCTGTGGAGAGATCTAAAAATTGCAGTTTGGAGAAGGCATCCTTCTAATATCAGGGACCTGGAGCAGTTTGCCAAAGAAGAATGGTCTAAAATTCCAGCAGAGCATTGTAAGAAACTCATTGATGGTTACCGGAAGCTGTTGGTCGCAGTTATTTTGGCTAAAGGTTGTGCAACCAAGTATTAGGCTGAGGGTGCCAATACTTTTGTCTTGCCTATTTTAGTAGTTTTGTGTGAAATGATCAATGTTTTGCTTTTTGCTTCATTCTCTTTTGTGTTTTTTCATTTAAGACAAATTAAATGAAGATAATAATACCAAAGAATTTGTGTTTGCAATCATTTTCAGGAAGAAACTGAGTATTATCTGACAGAATTGCAGGGGTGTCAATACTTTTGGCCACAACTGTATTTAATTTATTTATTTATTTTGCGTACTTATAAAACTCCATTAATTCCACAGCGCTTTAAAGACATTAAAATCACTGTCCCCATTGGAAACCCATGCAAACACGGGAAAACATGCAAACTACTTGCAGATGTTGCCTTGGTGGGATTTGAACCCAGATCTATCTATCAATCTTTCATTTTTTTACTGTATTTTAGATATCTTATTTTCATAATATAAATCTTAACTACCATTGATTCAAGGTGAACCTCATTTCTTGGAAGAAAAATGAAAAATTGTAAATAATATACCGAATCATATAAGCTTGGATAATTCCCTTTCAAAATGACTAAATGAAGTAAAGGACTTTCATAGTCAAGGTACTAATCAAATGACGCTGTACATTGTGTTCCTGATTTCTTCATGTTCCCCTCCCTACCTGTTCTAGCTTTATTATAAATGTATTTTGCTAGTGTTTCTCAGCTATGGATTTCCAGCTGTGCTGCATTAATTGACCTTCTTAATCCTTGGTTACTTTCTAGCATGTACAGTGCACTGCAGATCTGTTAATGGGAATAGTCTTATTCAGTGCCTTTATAAAATAATTACATAGTGTGCTCATCATATTTTAATTCCTTTAACTTGTTATCTCAGAAATGTAAAATTAACATGTACAATTCAAAACAGAGAGATTTGAAAAACAAAAATCTCAACAATTATTTGCAAATGATTTTTTAATCCATTTATTATAGACATATTTTTTATATTTGATAACACATTACTCATGGAAAGTTGGATTATGTAAACTTTTTTGTGGTGTTTACATTTTTTTTAAGATGCAGGATTTTTTCTTTTTAAAAACAAAACAGGATAGCATTTTCTAGCATTATTTAGTCACAGGGTTTTTTGGCATGCAAAAATAAGAGCTTTCAAAGGGGTTGTCTGAGCATATGATATTAATGACAAAAAATGAGTAAAATGGTTTGAGACAAATCTTAAATTAAAAAAACGTGGATTTCTAAATCCAAATTTCTTCGCTCAAATCCAGCTTCTATTTTCCTGATCTTCAATAAAGGCAAAAAAAAAGGGGTGAAGAAAAAAAAGAAATTAATATTCACTACTTTGCTCATCTGTCCTGTTCAGGCAAACTCTCTTTTTGTTCCCCGTTGCATCCTCTGCTTTTCTTCTCCACAGAACATGACAACTTCTTTTTCAATCCGTAGGGACATCTGGTGTTGACAAGACCTCTGATGTCATGACGTACATTGGGACATCACATTACTCGAGGCCTAGTCAGCACTTATGGCAGTGCACATGATGACTTCAACTATGTCATGACTTCAAAGGTATATTTATTGCCAGCACAAGGTAAACATGGAGGAAGACTAAGTGAAAAATCTATAAAGATAAAACTGGGCATTCAACTTAATGTGAGAGTCCAAAGGAAATTTTATTGCAGTCCGTTCAAAATGAAAAGACGTTTCGGTCCCACATGGACCTTCGTCAGTCCGACTGCTTAAGGAGAAGATATATAGGGTAAGTATATGGTAAATTGTTACAGCAAACATGCACATGTAATGGAGTCCTTCCTGCACCAACCTGTCATCCACCGCTTATTTATGTAGTCAAGATTTAAAAGTAGCAATGGTAGAAACAAGCAGCACAAAAAGACCCAACTAAATAGCAGGAGGTTAACACATATAACATAGTTACATAGTAACATAGTTTTGAAGGCTGAAGGAAGACCTTACGTCCATCTAGCTCAGCCTATTTTTAGTGCAGCTGTTCTGCATTGTTGATCCTGGGGAAGGCAAAAAACCCACAGAGTAGAAGCCAATTTTCTCCATAGGGAAAAAAATTCCTTCCCCCTAAGCTGGGTCAACCATCTACCTATATTATATTATTCGTAACCTTCTATACTATTACTCACAAGAAAAGCATCCATTCCTTTCTTAAATTCATTCAGTGAGTTGGCCATCACCACTTCCTCAGGAAGAGAATTCCAAAGCCCATAAGACTCTTGGAACTACATGTTCCTTTGTCCAAGCCTGAATTAGCATAAACAAATGGCAAATGATATGCAAAAACAGCTTGATTAAACTAACAAACAGGTGAGTGTAAATACAAAAACACATGCAAGTTACAAAATTAAAAAACCTTGTGTATATAAAAACATGTATTATAAAGACTTACAATTCACAGGAGCTATAAGTAGTAAAAAATAAGATTGAATCTTTTATTTAAAGCTGAGGGGTGGGAGATATTAAGAATTAGTATCCAATACCTTTCCCTAGTTACCACAATAGCACAAATAGAGAAGTGAGTGAGATTTAAGGTACTGTCACACTTAGTGATGCACCAGCAATCCCGACCAGCGTTATGACGTGGTCAGGATCGCTGGTGTATCGCTAAGTGGTCGCTAGTGAGCTGCCACACAGGCAGATCTCACCAGCGACATCGCAGGGATCGGGGGTTGCTACTTACCTGTCAGACGAGGCGATCCTGACGTCCTCCCACCAGTGTCCACGCGTCGCTCGTCGTCACAGCAGGAAGCCCCAGCAGGAAGCTGGGTCCAGGACGTTCTCGCGCGATCAGCGATAACCAGCGGGGGAGCGGTCGGAGGTAAGTATCAGACATAGCGATATCGCTAGCAATATCGCTATAACGTCACAAAAAACAGTGACGTTATAGCGATATTGCTAGCGATATCACTTAGTGTGACAGGCCCTTAACCTGAAAGATAGAAATGCTTTGAAACATTATACAGATTGGTTGCATTCAAATCACAAGAATCCCTGATATGCCCCCGTATTCTTTGCTTAGGTTTTCTAGTAGTGCAAGTCGCTGATGAAGGCAGTTGCCGAAACACGCATCGGGACTGGGCATATCCTGGGGACCCTCCTCACATGTGCATGAGGTAATACAATGTTGGATGGCTTTTTGTGGCATTTTTTTAATTAGCTACATAATGTTGCTATTATAGTTAGATATACTGTTTCCGCTGCTGTTTAATATGAGCCTCTGATATCCAATTTATGCACTTGCACTTTATTACTTATATCTTACCTCAGATTAGCACACTTACTATTATAATTTTTTTCTGATTCTATTAGTACCTCTATTTTATGTTGATACACCTTGTCATCACCTGTCTATTTTTGCAATCAGTATTGTCCCCTGTGTTGTGCCCCTTTCCTTGGTATTAGCTCCCCGTCCATTTCTGATTTTGTTTTAAATTTTGTAAAAAAATTCTATATTTTCAACATTAGGACATTTTTTTGTTTTTATTCCTTTTGTTGTCGATTTACTAAAACCAGTATAATTTAGTCATGTAGAAGAACATTTTTTATTTCTGATAAAGCCCAGAGACAAAAACTTGTGGGGACTTTCCTAATAGAAAAAACGCATTCATTATGGGCAATGGAATGAAGTTTCTCATCCTATGGAAGAACTGGGAAATTCCTATAAATGATGTTTTTGATTTGTGAGAATTCTTTGCTAAATTTGATAATAAAAATAGGCTCATCAATGTATGCAGATAGGTGAGGGTTATGTTGTAACTTACAAAACCTTTCTATTTTTATTCTTCATTAAATTTTTTTGCACGGGTTAATATCTATTCTGGATATTGTCTGTCCCTCAGTCTAGAACAAATGGCATCTTCTTCCTTATTGTGGTGGTCAATTGTACAGTTTTTAAGGGCTCAGATCAATTTCAGAGTGGGAATTCCTTTAATGTTGTTTTTAGAATGAAATGAACTAGCATTTAAAATAGTATTTCCCGCAAGTATTTTGCGATAAGTACACGTTTCAGCTGTGTTAGATATGAGGTTGGATGTAAAACAATAAATCTAAATGGGATACAGTTTTGTTGCCAATTATGAGTGAATTTAAGATTATTATACACATTGTTATTTAAAAACTTCATGAAGTGGGGTACTGCCGCCTCGCTTCCAGACTAGATGATGATGCAGTCACCCATATAGCCGCCATACCACACCACATGTTAGAAAAAAGGGTTACATGTAGAAAAAATACATTCCTCCTCCTAAATGGCAACAAAAATATTAGCAAAAGAACGCAAATGCTAATTATAATACAAAAGAAGCGGGCAGCACCGCTGTTACCGTGCTTGGATCCGTGGCTTGCAGCAGGCGGTGAGCTCACATCCAGGGTTCCCGGGCACTTGACCTCGTCGCAATTCAATAGTATTTTCCAAATAGTAAAAGGTCGCACTCTGCGGGATGATTATAAATGTTTGTTGACACAAAAATACATGTCACGTCGGGGATGTGATGGTGAGAGTGTCAAATGGCTGACGTCATTTGACACTCTCACCATCACATCCCCGATGTGACATGTAATTATGTGTCAATAAATATTTATAATCATCCCGCAGAGTGCGACCTTTTTCTATTTGGAAAAGAACGCAAATGTTTAGCAATAAAGATGGGCAAACCCGTGGATGCTTGGGTATGGCGGGTTCGGCCTAACATTGTTAAAAAGTTCAGTTTGGGTACATTCACACTGCGCAACGTGTGAGAAATGCTGCCCGCCTGTGACCAGCGGTGACGCCATTGAGGTTACCGATGGGCACAGGCAGAAATTCTCATGCCCTGCTTGTGTGTTCCAGCTGACATGGAGAGCGGTCGAATCATTGATGTGACCACTCTCCAAATCATCTGGATTGTCATGAGACACATATGGATTATCTTCTCATCAGGCAGATGAGGAATATGGTGTTTTTTATTTTAAATTTTTGAAAATAAATAGGTAAAAGAAGGTGGGGAATTTCAATTTCAAATAAGTGAGTTGGTGTGTTTATTTTAAATAAAGTACTTTATTCTTGATGCATCTTTATTGCATTCTGACTATGTGGTTAGTAATAGGGGCGTCTTTTAGATGTATCTCCGTTTCTAACCTGTGGGCTTGATGTCTGCTGACATTAAAAAGCTGACATCAACTCTACAAATATTACTCCACATGTCACCGAACCAGGGCAAGAGGGAATAGCGAGGCAAAGCGACAGAATTAGCACATTTAATAGACGCGCCTTTTTTGTTGCTGCGGGCTGATATTTTTAAGCTGGTCGGGCATTCTCAGTGGCCCCTTACTAGTCTGAGAATACCAGCCCTCCCCTGTCTACTTTATCTTGGCTGATTCTCAAAAAGAGACCTAGATGCAACACAAGTGCAGCGCTAGTGACAGCAGGAAATCCTAACATATCTAATATATATTGCTAGAGCAACTATATTCTAGAGGCCCCAAAGACACAGATTAGCAGAGGCATAGTAATCCCCTAGTGAGGTGTAGACATCACAGTAATCCCTTGCCAATCAGTCATTAGGTCATAACCCCATAATTATTTCTTACCCATAGCTGTCAAGAGAACCGCACGCTGTGCCCCGACACGCATTTCGCATGGGCTTCTTCCAGGGGCTGATACTGTACATCAGAAAAAAGCAATCTAAGAATGAAGAAACAGCTTTCAAACCCAAGTTGCGGTCTGCATAAATATAAAGATTCTACATCTCACCCGAACTATGAATAATCTGATTTGCACAAACGTTGCTCTAAAATATTTAAAATGTGCTTAGTATAATGCAGACAGCCTGAACAGAAAGGTATCAAACGTGAAGAAAAGCACAGCACTTCTGGATCTGAAGGTGCAACAGTAGGATCCTAATCCGTAAATGATATGGAAAAGATAATTGGCACTCTTTCAATGTGTTCAACAGTAGTACTTTATTAAATGTGGAATGAGGATGTCTGCGGCATCCACCGCTTAGACATGAAGCGCTTCATGTCTAAACGGTAGATGCTGCAGACTTCCTCTCAGCGCTTCTGCATGCAGTCTCATATTATCCAGAGGACTGATGAAGGTCTTGTTGACTGAAACATATTATTCTTTTCTGGATATTCCACATTTAATAAAATGCTCCTGTTGAACACATTGAAACAGTGCCAAGTATTTTTTGCATGGAAAGGTATTAAGGGTTGTGAAAGATTGTCGACCCATTTGCATAGATTTTCATTAAGGGAACTGATTCCAGAGATGATGGGTCTCATAGGAGGATGGAGGAAGAAGGAAGAGGATGTTGCAAGACTTGGATCAAAAAGAATTTGGAGGAAGCTGCATAAAGGATCAGAAGGGGACTACGAGAGTGACATATTTGCTATTCCTTAGGTTGTCAAGAGAACCCATAGTAAAATAAGCTATATTCTTTACACATCAAATAAATTAAATGCAAATATAATTTCTTTGGCAAATTTCAGTAAAGCTATAAATTTGAATTTTGGGATATTGGCTTATCACTTTTTATGTACCAGCTTTATGATTTGTTGTAAATATTAGATTGATGGGGATTCAACAACTGACTTCCCCACCAATTAGCTGTTATTACCTTTAGTGGCGGCCAGATGTAAACAATGAACAGAATTGCTCTATCCATTGTGTTGTAGCTGAGGCTTAATACTGCAGATTAGCATGTATTCTCTTAAATTCCAGCTGTTCCCTGCTCATTTATATTGGTCTTTGTAAGAGAAGTTGGTTGACTGCATTATTGTTATGGGAGTAGCTGATGAGCGTATACAGTGACAGCTTGAGAAGCAGGCTATAGAGGAGTGTAGTTTGAAGTGCTATATGCAGTCTTCCGCTAAAATAGGATGAATATAATGTATTATAAGCCTGTGTATGGTTAAATCAGGGGAAGAAAGCTGTGACCATCAGCCTAGAGGGAACCATTGAGGGATGGGGTGTTCTAAGCCCAAGTTTAGACAATGTATAGCTGCACACAGAAGCTATTTTCAGGAAGGCTGAACTTGCTACAAAAAAAGTAATCAAAACTGATGGACAAATCATCAACAATCTTAAATTTGCAGACATTACATCATAGATAGCAACAAACATAAATTGAATGAAGGACTTATTACTATGATATTGACTACTGCCAGGTACAATTGGGACGAATTTGAGATAGATGGTGAACTGGAAGAGGTAGAGGGCTACAACTTACTTCTTTTGATGATAATTCAAGATGCAGCAATGAAACTGGAAGTCAATAGACAAATGGCTATGGTCACTGGGTAGTGTCTTCAAATCAAGAAACATTTCACTGGTGACAAAGACATGGCTCATACATAGTTTGGTCTTTTCTGTGGTTACATATGGATGTGAAAACTGAACAATAAAAAAAAAGACAGAAGAAGAATCAGCACTTTTGAAATGTGGTACTAAAGAAGGATGCTATCAATAGCCTGCATGGCAAGAATAGCAAACACATCAATTTTTGAACAAATCAAGCCAGACAAGGCAATTGAAGTAAGGATCACCAATCTATGACATGCCTACTTTGGACACTTCATACAAAGAGAGCATTAACTGGAGAAGGACATTATGGTGAGAAGAATAAAAGGAACAAGGTGAAGAGGAAGCTTGAAACTATCAAGATAATGGTGGAGAAGACCTTGGTATAACTATCAGAGCATTCATCCACCAATTCGCCATGGCTTTCAAAGAATAAACAAGTCTTTTGTGGCTGCATATCCTTGATTTACTTCTGGAGAGTCATTTCTAAACTTATATTTAAAAAAATCACATCCTCTACCTTTTCTCTTAATCCTGAGATCACACTATTGCTATTGAGCATAAAAATATTTTCATCTAAATTAGGTATATCATATATCATGTATACACTTAGTAGCTGAAATCCTAACGCATCTACAGTGGGGAAAAGAAGTATCTAGCCAGCCACCAATTGTGCAAGTTCTCCCACTTAAAAATATGAGAGGCCTGTAATTGACATCACAGGTTTACCACATCTATGAGAGACAAAATGAGAAAACAAATCCAGAAAATCACCTAGTCTGATTTGGTGAGATTTATTTTGCAAATTATGGTGGAAAATGAGTATTTGGTTATAAGCAAAAGTTCATCTCAATATTTTGTTACATATACTTTGTTGGCAATGACAGAGGTCAAACGTTTTCTGTAAGTCTTAACAAGGTTGGCACACACTGTTGGTGGTATGTTGGCCCATTCCTCCATGCAGATCTTTTCTAGAGTACTGATGTTTTGAATATATGAATATATTGGTTTGGTATTCATATTTTATTATTTGTTCCTTTCTACACTTCCATTCCCCTTCTTTGAATTTTTATTCCTATTTATCTAAATTATTTTTACCTCTCCTACCCTCCCATACATCCACCCTCCGCTCCCTAATCAATCTCAACCTTAAACTAATGTTTTGGTTTACACACGTTATCTTGAAATAAAAATAATAAAATACTATTTTTATAGCGGTGGTCGGCACACGGGTCCTCTCCATTAGGGCAGTAGGGACCCACTACAAAGTTTGCCATGACGTGGCAGTGGGCTTCATACAGTCAGATCAGAACGTTAAACTAAGAGCTAGGGATGAGCGAGCATATTCGTGGGTATTCGGTACTCGGCGAGTATTGTGGTACTCACACCAAAGCGAGTATTTCACTACTCGCCTCGCTATTTGATTCTCCCACCCAGCATTTACCAATCACAGTAATGCCGCACCTTTCTTGGTTGTGGGCGGCATTAGTATGATTGGCTGGCCGCCCAGCTTCCTATGAGTCATCAATCATAGCCTGGCACTAAGCCCTGCCTGCTGCCGCCATTTTCTGCGCATTGCATGCAGAACACAGGTAGTGTAGGGAGAGTGTGAGCAGCTGCTAGGGAGAGTTGTGTTTTTTGGTTCAAATCAGCCAGAAATCCTCTGTAAAACCCAAAAGCTCTTTTCAGAGCTGAAAGTATAAGCTCAGGGACCGAGTAGTGACCGTTTTCCCAGCTTTTTTTTAGGTCACATTTACCCCTGCAGGGCAGGTTTTTTGTGCTGCTGCCGTGCTGCATTCACAGCGAATAGCATGCACGATACTGCACAACTAACACGCAGGCAGCACCACTGTCTTGTGTGGTGTCTGGGCTGCGTATTCTTGCCTTAAACCTCAGGGCAGTTTTTTGTGCTGCTACCGTGCTGCATTCACAGTGAATCGCACGCACGGTACTGCACAACTGACACGCAGCCAGCATCGCTGTCTTGTGTGGTGTTTGGGGTACGTATTCTTGCCTTAAACCTCAGGGCAGTTTTTTGTGCTGCTACCATGCTGCATTCACATAATAACAGCAAATATTATGCACGCACGGTACTGCACAACTGACACGCAGGCTGCACCACTGTCTTGTGTGGTGTCTGGGTGCATATTCTTGCCTTAAACTTCATGGCAATTTTTTAGTGGCAGCACCGCTGTCTTGTATGGTTCCTGGGGTGTGTAATCTCACCTTAGACCTCAGGGCAATTTTTTTTTGCTGCTGCAGTGCTGTTTGTAAAACACAAATCAGTACTAGGTTGTAGTGCTACCTTCCACAAAGCACTAACTGCTCCTTGTTCCCCAATATCTGCATCTGAACATCTGCAACTATGGCAGAAAAATCCAAAATTCCTAAAAAGCCTGTTGTGAAGAGACAGGGATGTGGACATGGGGTTGTTGGTGCCCAACAAGGCACAGAGCCTGGGAGATTGAAGAAGGTTGATGCATCTAGTTTCCTGGTGAAATTTCCCAGTCTGGAACATAAACGGGCCTGGAAGCCAGAAGAACAAGAGCAGATACTGTCTTGGATGGCTAACGAGGCCTCCACGAAATGTTTTAGCAGCACCCAGTCATCCATGACAAAAGTCTACTGTTCATACAGATAACGCTGGGTCATCCTATTCTCAACCTGTTCCTAGTTCATCACCCGATCAGGAGTCACAGGAAACATTTGACCCCAACCTTGGTCACTCCGAGGATCTCTTTGGTCCATTTTCTTTCATTGCCTCTGGCCTCTCACCGTGCGACATTGAAGAGGAACGTGAGGGGGTATAGTCTGTTGAAGATGTCCAAATATTTGAAAACCTACGTCCAGAAGAAAGCCACTTTCATCCACGTGAAGAGGTGGAGGCTGATGATGATGACACACAGTTGCCATCTGTCCAGCCGCCAATATCAACACGGAAGGAGGATGACATGGACGACGAGGTGGTCGATTATGAGACCACCAATCCAACCTGGGCCGTTGGCACACATAGCCAGCACAGCAGCACAGAGGATGAAGGTGGATACATAGCACCAACAAAGGCACCAAGGGCTACTGGTTTGAGCAGAGTGTGACGTGTGTCAACTGTTGCCAAGAGCAATCCCTCTGTGCCCCAAGTCAAGGCAAGTGTGCGTTCATCCGCTGTCTGGAAATTTTTTTTCAGATAGTCCTTCTGTACCAAATGTTGTCATCTGTAGCATCTGCCATAGGAAGCTGAGCAGAGGCCAGGGCAAAGGCAACCAAAGCACCACCAGTATGCGGAAACACATGACAGCCAAGCACCCTAGTCAGTGGGCTGAACAACAGGGTACCAAATCAGTGTCTGTGACTGCGGGTCAAACCACTGCCATGTCGCCTGTGATACGGCTTCACCAATCTGCTGGGCAGGAAGCAGGTGATCATCATACCTCTTGCTCACCAGCTGCGGTTGCACAGACACAGGCCAAAACAAGCTCATCCACTTGTTTGTCCCAGGAAAGCGTCCAATTGTCCGTGCCCCAGATGTATGAAAGGAGGCGTAAATACCAAGCCACGCACCCACAAGCACAAATACTGAACGCGCACATTGCCAAGTTGCTAGCCATGGGGATGTTGCCGTTTAGGCTTGTGGGGACACAGTCTTTCCGTGATCTTTTTGCTATGGCTGCCCCACGATACTCAGTTCCCAGCCGGCACTATTTTTACCGCTGTGCTTTCCCCGCGTTACACCAGCACGTCTTAAACAATCTAAAGCGTGCTCTCACTAACGCCATAATCAGGAAGGTCCATCTTACAACAGACACGTGGACAAGCATTTGTGGCCAGGGACGATACATCTCTGTCACGGCACACTGGCTGAACCTGGGGGATGGTGGGACAAAGTCTCAAACTGGACCATCAACACATATCCTACCCACGCCACGAATAGCGGGCCCAACCTCAATCAGGGTTTCCGCCTCATCATATATGTCCAGTCTCCCCTCTTCCTCCTCCTCCGCCTCGCCATCCTATGCTGAATTACCCTCCACATCACTCCCAAGTTGGGAGCTGTGCAGCAGTGCATCGGCAAAGGGGCAAAATGCTCTGCTGAAGCTAATCTGCTTAGGTGAAACACCGCACACTGCAGCAGAGCTGTGGCAAGGTATAAAACAACAGACCAATCAGTGGCTCTCCCCACTGCAACTCCAACCTGGTCTGGTTGTCTGCGACAATGGGCGTAACCTGGTGGCGGCTTTAAAGCTCGGGAAGCTGGTACACGTGACATGCATGGATCATGTGCTGAGCCTGGTGGTGCAGAAATTTATGAAAACATACCCTGACTTGCCGTACCTACTTGAGAAGGTGCGCCATATTTGCACCCATTTCCGCCACTCCTCAACCACTGTTGCCGGTCTTGCAGCGCTTCAAAAGCAATTTAATTTGCCAAACCACAGACTGATTTGTGACCTGCCAACACGGTGGAACGCAACATATCATATGTTGGCAAGGGTAAGTGAGCAGCAGAGGGCACTTTCTGAATACCAGCTTAAACATGCCCGTCACACTGAGACTCTGCCAAGACACATAACAACTGTTGAGTGGCTGTGGATCGCTGATATTTGTGAGGTGCTTGATAACTTTGAGTACTGCACCAAGCTTGTGAGCGGTGATCAGGCTATTATCAGCATAACCATCCCTATGCTATGTCTGCTGAAAAAATCTCTGCAGAATCAAAAAATTGAATCTTTGCATGCCCAGCAGCTGGGTATGGAGCAAGATTTCACAATGGGTGATCCTACCCAGCCCAGCCAATATCATCAGGTACCATTGGGGGATGAAGATGATGATGAAAATGAGGAGGGAGAGGACTTCTTTTTCAGTGGTACTGAGGGGTACCTTGTGTAGTCCCATGTGTGTATGTATATATGTTTATATTTTGTATTTATAGGGTTTTCTAGCATACACCCTTTTTAAATCTTATTTATTTTGTACATATTTATGTCCACTATGCCTCTAGCCTTTTGTACATTATCTTGATCACTTTGTTTAGTGTGTTTTATTTTTTTCTTTGCATTTTATCTTGCAGTATGGTTTGAGAAAGACCTAGGTATAGGTCGAATCGTAACCGTGTAAACCGTGCAATACTCATGTTTGGAATCTGATCTTTGTTTGCGGTGTTTATTCACTTTTTTTGATTTATTGAAAAAATAAATAAAAATTATAATAACTCCTTTAATGACTCTGATACAAGTGACATCCAATTTTGAGTGCAACTGTCTACCCATTGACCTATACTTGTGGTATATCCACGTTCAGTCAGCACCTCCTCTTATAGCACGAGTGCGCATCTTTATTTTTTCTACTTGGCTTATTGTTGATGCCTGCACCTGCTCCCTAAATGTCTCGAAATACCTTTGCTTTTGATGACACGACTACTACACAGATCCTGTCTCAAGTCACCTCCTCAGGGGATTTTTTAAAAACCCCCGTCCAAGAAACTCGCTCTAGAGACTACGAGAAGGAACAATGCCGACTTTTGGCTTATAACCTACATGCTACTACTTTGGCAGAATACCACAAATTAGAAAGAATCCTACAAGGCCTGTTGAGCCACCTGCGATCCACCTTGTTTTCCGAAAAACCTGAGTTCTGCCTGAAATTCCAGCAGATAATCAATAAATGTTCGCTTGACATTATTTTGCTGACAATTGATTTTCTTTATACAGCTATTACCGAGACGACTAACAAAATTACATCAATAGAGGAACAACTCAGCTCTACTCTCTCCAACACCGACTGGCAAAACCTCAGAACAAAAACAGACAAGTCCATTGAGGAACACCGCAAATACCTCCAGGACAAGAAGAGAGCCAAATTCCAAAGGGACGCTGACGATTATGCCCACGACAGAGTATATAGATGGAACGAATCCTCCGTCATGGGTTCGAGACGAGGGAACGACAATCAAAGACGCACAGGCTCTTATCATACCGACAGCGCCAGCTCTACTGGCAGTTCTTCTCAGCGTCATTTTTTAGCCAGGCATCAATCAACAAGACACAACAACCATCGTCCTACAGGAGGTGATCGACCCGGAGGGCAAATCGTAAATCCCGCAGAACGCATGACGACCAGATCGCAGGTAAGCCCACCAACTCGGTCTTCAACATTTCATCCTATACCCTCAGCCCCTTAGAGCTCTCAGTTCTCTGAAAAGGCCTGTCGTTTTGCCCAACTCCAGCCTGGGACAAATTCCAGCTGTTGCAAGACCTGCAAAATTTCTTTCGGAACATTCGTCTCAAAACCTACTTTGGACTTGAATCATCCAACCCGGCGAATAGGTTCCCTCCAATTGGGGGTAATCCTATTCCTGAACTGTCAATTTTGTCTCTCGGCTTACGTAACCCAAGTAATTTTTCC
The DNA here is from genome assembly GCF_039654945.1 of Dendrobates tinctorius. Classification (NCBI taxonomy): domain Eukaryota; kingdom Metazoa; phylum Chordata; class Amphibia; order Anura; family Dendrobatidae; genus Dendrobates; species Dendrobates tinctorius. The sequence goes on along the minus strand of NW_027361714.1, from coordinate 11,835,111 downwards.
CCTCCACACACCTTTCATGCAGCTGAAGCTTTCATTGATCTGGTCCAAAAGGACATAGATCATACCCTCGAGGAATATCAGAAAGGCTTATAACCCACTTTTAGTAACACCACTCCATTATAGACTCACTCAAAAAGAACAAGTCAATAGTAATCAAACCTGCAGGCAAGAGAGGGGCCAATGTCATTCAGAACCAATCAGACTACATGGACGAAATTTATCGTCAACTCTCTGATTCCACCACATACCAAAAAATCCCCCACGACCCTACACCACGTATTAAACTCCTAATTGATGAGGTCTTAGATCGTCATCTGATCTCTAAAACCATTGATTAAAAAATCATTACTTTTCTCAAAAATCCCAATCCGGTCACACCTATCTTTTATACATTACCGAAAATCCACAAATCTCTACACAAACCCACTGGCCGCCCTATCGTTGCCTCTACAGATTCCATTTTGTCCCCAATTTCCATTTTCCTTGAAAAAATCCTGACGCCCCTTACCAAAACCACCAGGTCTTTTGTTTTAGACACAAGTCATTTCCTCACTTTCATTAAACAAATGGCCAACATTTCCCCAGACTACCTCTTGGTCACTTTCGATGATAAAAGCCTTTACACATCCATTGACCGCGACCTAGGGTTCAAAGCCACCGAAAAGCTCCTTGACTCTTCCGATCTTGCTCCAAATTCTGTTCAGTTATGCATTGATCTTCTCTCCATCGTCCTGAAAGAAAATTTCTTTCTTTTTGGGATCAATTTTACCTTCAGCGGCGTGGGACCGCAATGGGTGCCAACGTAGCACCCGCCTATGCCAATGCCTATATGAATGACTTTGAATGTTCTTACATCTACAATAATGACCTCTTCCTGTTATACAGCAAATGCTGGCTACGTTACATCGATGATTTTTTCTGTCTATGGTCGGGTACACCTGATGATTTGCATTCCTTCACTGAGTATCTCAATTCGATTCGATCAGAATTACAGTTCACCTTAAACTGGAATCCCTCCCAGATCTCCTTTCTAGACACCCTAGTAATGAAGACCAATACTGGTTCATTGTCCACAGATCTTTATGTCAAACCAACCGATTCTAACAACCTCCTCCACTACAAGTCTGCCCTGCTCGCAGTTCACAAGAGTAACAAGGTGTCATGTCGGACGCTGCTCACACCACAGCGTCCGGCAGGCAGAGGTAGTTCCACCTCCAGCCACTATAGCCTCAGTGGTGCCGGCTTGATCTTCAGGCTCTCGGGGGTTAATCCTGCTGGAGACCAGGTTGGAAGGTTAGTCACGCCCACGGTCTTTAAATAGTCATACTGGCATATGGGCGTCGCCGATTATAGCTTGTGTTTCATACCAAGTGGTTCCGGTCTGGAGTGGAGGTGTTGCAGAGAGAGAGAGATTCGTATCTGGTGTCGTATGATCCGTCGTTATCCTTTCTCCTTCCCATATTTGTGTTTAGTTGTTCCCTGTTCACATTACTGTATATTCCTGTGTGTGTGCGGCGCAGTGCAGTTTAAGTTCTCCCTGTCTGTCATTATTTGTGTGGGAGCTTTGGTGGTGTGACTCCTCACTGGGTGGAGGGTGGAGGATTAAGTGCAGGGCTGAGCAGGAGATAAGGAAAGGTTGGAGGCTCAGGCATTTGCACCTTCAGCAAAAACCCTGGGTTGAGGGTCAGACAGGGTTTTCCCTAGTTATAGGGACATCACAGGGGCCCGGGAATTACAGCCTTAGTTGAACTAAGCCCCCGTGACATTATAATCGGCCCACATTTTTTCAGGAGTCCATGGATCCATTAGATTCCATAACCCGCCAGTTGGCGGCGCTGTCCTTACAGGTCTCCGAGTTGAAAGGGGCAGTTCAGCAGCAGGGCCTGGTAGTAGCAAAGGTGCAAACGGCATCTGCAGGTATCGGTGCAGAGCCGAAGTTTCCGCTGCCAGAACGATTTTCAGGCGATCGCAGCAAATTTGTCATATTTCGGGAGGCCTGCAAATTATACTTCCGCATGCGGCCAATATCCTCAGGTAATGAGGCCCAGCGAGTAGGGCTGGTGTTGTCATTACTGAGTGGTGACCCCCAAGCATGGGCATTTTCCTTACCAGCTGACTCTGCTACATTTCATTCGGTCGATAATGTTTTTTCTGCCCTCGGGCTCATTTACGATGACCCTGACCGACTGGCTCTAGCGGAATCTAAAATCCGCGCCCTCCGCCAGGGGGAGCGCTTGGCAGAAGACTATTGTTCGGAATTTCGCTGCTGGGCTGTAGACACACAGTGGAATGACCCAGCACTGCGGAGCCAGTTTATTCATGGGGTATCAGGGAGGGTGAAACAAGCCCTCCTGATGTATGAGACTCCGGCATCATTGGAGTCTGCCATGAGTTTGGTGATACGTATTGATCGCCGTTTTCGTCAGGGGGCACAGGAGACGCTACCTCTGGGGGAAAACAGAGGTGCAGGTGTGGTTGAAGTAGATGAGTCCCCTGAACCTATGCAGATTGCTGGCGTGGCACAGGTTCAGCCTCGCGCTCCGGGATTCCGGAAGCCCGGAGCATGTTTCTACTGTGGTAAAGGAGGTCATTATGTTAACGTTTGCCCGGTACTACCTAAGAGGGTCACACCGGCGGAAAACTGTTAAGCTCAGAGGGTATGGAGGAGACCCAACTGAGCGTATGCATATCCTCCATGATGGTATCTCAATGTATGCTCCCTGCCAAGGTTATTATCGCCGGCAGAGAGCTACCTATATCAGTGTTTGTGGATAGCGGTTCCGCCACCAATCTCATAGATGAGGAGTTTGCACACACCGCCGGGTTTAAGATCGAAAAACTTCCTCACCCCATACAGGGGATGAGTGGAAGACGGTGTTTAACACTCCTGAGGGTCATTTTGAGAGTCTGGTTATGCCGTTTAGGTTGACCACCGCGCCTGCCGTTTTCCAACATTTTATTAATGATGTATTTGCTCATGTCCTGGGGAGATTTGTGATTGTATACCTGGATGATATCCTCATTTATTCTAGCGATCGGGACACTCATTTGGAGCATGTTAGGCAGGTGTTACAGTTGCTCCGGGAGAACCAGCTCTATGCTAAGCTGGAAAAATGTTTATTTTTTGTCCAGGAGTTGCCCTTTTTGGGATATATTGTGTCCGCAGCCGGTTTTAAAATGGACACCGCTAAGGTGCAAGCGGTGCTGCAATGGGAGAGGCCGGAGAGTCTGAAAGCACTCCAGCGGTTCCTTGGGTTTGCGAATTATTATAGGAAATTTATAAAACACTTTTCGACTGTCGCCAAACCGCTCACGGACATGACAAAAAAGGGTGCCGATCTGGCGAACTGGCCTGAGGTGGCTATACGTGCATTTGAGCGTCTGAAGAATAGTTTTGCTTCAGCCCCCATTCTGGTGCAACCAGACGTGTCTAAACCTTTTGTGGTAGAGGTTGATGCGTCGGAGGTGGGAGTGGGGGCAGTACTGTCTCAAGGCTCGTCCTTGAGCGAGATGCATCCATGCGCCTACTTCTCCAAGAAGCTGTCGCCGGCCGAACGGAATTATGATATCGGCAACAGGGAGTTGTTGGCCATCAAACTGGCTTTTGAGGAATGGCGACACTTCTTGGAGGGGGCGGCTCACCAGGTCACAGTTATCACCGACCATAAGAATCTGCTCTACCTGGAGTCGGCCAAGCGTCTGTCTCCTAGGCAGGCTCGCTGGGCATTGTTTTTTACTCGTTTCAATTTTCTTGTGACGTACCGTCCCGGGGCTAAAAACACCAAGGCGGATGCTTTGTCTAGGTGTTTTCTGGGGGGAGAACCTCGGGAAGAGCCGGTACCCATCCTCCAGAAAGGGGTAGTGGTCTCGGCTCTCACGACTGAGGTAGAGGCGGAGATTGCCGAGGCCCAAGAGGAGGTACCACCAGGTCTTCCCGCCGACAAATCATTTGTACCCCTGCATCTTCGGCTTAAGGTGTTGAAGGAACACCACGATTCGGTACTGGCTGGTCACCCAGGGGTGAAGGGCACCTTAGAGCTGGTATCGCGTCGTTTCTGGTGGCCCAAAATCCGGCAGGACGTGGTCTCGTACGTGGCAGCTTGCATCACGTGCGCTAGGGCTAAGTCACCCCGAACCTGTCCTGCTGGCACGCTACAGCCTCTGGGGGTACCCAATAGGCCATGGACAGAAATCTCCATGGATTTTATCACTGACTTGCCAGCCTCGGCAGGGAACACGGTCATCCTGGTGGTGGTTGACCGTTTTTCAAAGATGGCGCATTTTGTGGCGTTGTCTTCTTTGCCCAATGCTAAGACGTTGGCTCAGGTATTTGTGAAGGAGGTGGTCAGACTCCACGGAGTACCGTCTGACATAGTATCTGATAGGGGTACGCAATTTGTGGCGAGGTTTTGGAAAGCTTTTTGCTCAAGGTTGGGGATCAAGTTGTCACATTCATCGGCGTTTCATCCACAGTCTAATGGACAAACTGAGCGCATGAACCAAAATCTAGAACAGTATTTACGATGCTTTGTGTCCGACAACCAGGAGGAGTGGTCTACTTTCCTTCCTCTGGCCGAATTCGCGTTAAATAATCACCGCCAAGAGTCATCAGGAGAGTCTCCATTCTTTTGTGTGTACGGTCAACATCCTCAGTTTTGTACCTTACGTCAGGGTGACTCCGGGGGTGTCCCGGAGGAGGATCAGCTAGGAGCCCAATTGTCATCAGTCTGGAGGCGGGTGAAACAGCGTTTGTTGAGCATGAGTGCCAGGTACAAACGGCTTGCTGACAGTAGACGCGTGCCAGGTCCGGACCTGTGTGTGGGTGAATGGGTGTGGTTAGCTACGAAGAACATAAAACTCAAAATCCCATCTTTAAAACTGGGTCCAAGGTTTATTGGGCCTTTTAGGATTTCTGCCATCATTAACCCAGTGGCTTATCGGTTGGAACTTCCTGCAGTGTACAGAATACATAACGTTTTTCACAGGGCTTTATTGAAAAAGGTGGTAGGCTTGGTGGACACGACGCCGATGCCACCTCCAGTCATGGTGGATGGCGATTTAGAGTTCGAGGTCGCCAAGGTAGTGGACTCTCGAGTAGCATGCCGTACTCTTCAGTATTTGGTGCACTGGCGGGGGTATGGTCCGGAGGAGAGGTCTTGGGTTCCAGCCTCAGACATACATACGGATCGGCTGGTCAGTTCTTTTCACCGTCGTCATCCAGACAAGCCGGGTCCTATGAGTCTTGAGGGCCCTGGGGTCCCTCCTAGAAGACGGGGTACTGTCATGTCGGACGCTGTTCACACCACAGTGTCCGGCAGGCAGAGGTAGTTCCACCTCCAGCCACTATAGCCTCAGTGGCGCCGGCTTGATCTTCAGGCTCTCGGGGGTTAATCCTGCTGGAGACCAGGTTGGAAGGTTAGTCACGCCCACGGTCTTTAAATAGTCATACTGGCATATGGGCGTCGCCGATTATAGCTTGTGTTTCATACCAAGTGGTTCCGGTCTGGAGTGGAGGTGTTGCAGAAAGAGAGAGATTCGTATCTGGTGTCGTATGATCCGTCGTTATCCTTTCTCCTTCCCATATTTGTGTTTAGTTGTGCCCTGTTCACATTACTGTATATTCCTGTGTGTGTGCGGCGCAGTGCAGTTTAAGTTCTCCCTGTCTGTCATTATTTGTGTGGGAGCTTTGGTGGTGTGACTCCTCACTGGGTGGAGGGTGGAGGATTAAGTGCAGGGCTGAGCAGGAGATAAGGAAAGGTCGGAGGCTCAGGCATTTGCACCTTCAGCAAAAACCCTGGGTTGAGGGTCAGACAGGGTTTTCCCTAGTTATAGGGACATCACAGGGGCCCGGGAATTACAGCCTTAGTTGAACTAAGCCCCCGTGACACAAGGATTGTTACAGATCCTACCCTTGCCCCGACTCGTCTAAATGAAATGGCCAACAAGTTTACAGAAAGACAATACCCCAAAAAACTTCTTGAAAGCGAAGTACGTCGAGCCTTGGAACCTCGTTCTTCACTACCATCTCAACCCCAAAGGGAAAGAGTTACCTTTGTACACACTCATCATCCCATTATGCCCAAAATCTACCACATCATCAGAAAACATTGGTCCATTCTACCTAAGTCTTACCCCAACATTGAGGCCTTCAGTACACCAGCACTTATGTGCAAATGGCGACCTAAAAATATTAAAGATGAGTTGGTCAGAGCTGACATTGGTAGCCTAACCAAATTACCTAGACAAACCTTCCTGGGGACTGAATGTAAGGGTACCTTTCCCTGTCTGGCTTGTGTCTGTTGTTCCAATGTTCCAATGTCATCAAGGGGAGCCACGTGACACACCCACACACTGGTAAACGCCACAACATTAGGGGATTTTTTACATGTGACACTAACTATGTGACTTACCTAATTAAATGCCCTTGTGGCCTACTTTACGTAGGCGAAACTACCCAACACGTGCGTGACAATATTGCCAGTCACAAGTCTACCATTCAGTGCAAGAAAACCTGGCTCCCTATACCACATCATTTCATTAACACCAATCATTCAGTTTCCCAGCTTAGGTTCCAGGTGATAGAGAAGGTTGACCAACCACGCAGGGGCGGTAACCACATTAAGCTCCTTAAAACTAGGGGGTCCTTTTGGATAAATAAGCTACAGACTCTGGCCCCCAAGGGCCTTAATCGTGAGTTGGATCTACTTCTATGACTGTCTTCGGCCATGAGCATGTGATTCTATATCAATGATTTATTAACATTTTTCTTTTTTTTTATCTACAGGGTGGGGGACCTTGCGGCCTTCATCTCACCTCTTTATTTTTCAGATTCACTAATCCCCCTTCCCTTTTTCCTTCGGGTGAGTATTTTCGACATGTGTCAAACAAAAAAATATTTTTTTTCTCCTTTTATTTTTTCAATAAAAAATTTTTTTGTTATATTTTTTTCATTTTTACTTTATTATTTTCTACTTTATACCGTATTTATTTTTTATTTTTTATTTTTTCATTCTTTTTTCTTTTTTGTACCTTTTACCATTTATTTTTGTCAATTTTTATTATTCCTCTTTTTTCATTATTTTTTAGCTTCCAATTTTTATTATTTATTATCTTTTATTTTTTATTTTTCTTCTTCTTTTGCCCCCCCTTTTTTATCTTTATTTTTTATTTTTCATGTCACTATTATTATTATTACTTTTATTTTCATCTGACACTCCTCTTGTTTTCCCCATTCTTTCTATTTTTTTCAACTCGTTTTTTCTTTTCCTTTTTACATATTATTTATTTTTTTATTTTTTATCTCTATCCCCCACTTTTTTTCTATCCTTCTTTCATTTCTCATAATTTTCCTCAGTCCATAATAACAATAATCCATCCTCATTTTTATGCTCGCTCTTTCACCCCCACCACTCTTGATCCCATCACTTTCCCTTCTTCTCCTTGTTGTTTCCTTATTACTTCATTCTAACACACTGCTCTCCATGCTTTCGATATGTTTTCTTTTCCCTTTTATTCAGTACACTCCTCGTTTTCCTTCTTCCCTTTCCCTCTCCTTTTTTTTCTTCTCCTACCTTTCCCTTTTCCCCTATCTCTGTTTCCTCACAGCCTCACACACTACGCAGGCGCCATAGCGCGCGTCTGTTTACATCCCTCCTGCTCAGTCACGCAGGCGCCCTGCCTCCTCCTGCTTTCTCCCCCTACAGCGCATGCTCCAAATGAAATTTCCTCCTCAGACGCTCCTAGCGTCATACCGACGTCATGACGTCGCTTACTAGCGCTTGTACTCTTGCGCCCGTTATCTCCCCTACTCCCAGCCTCATAGTGACTCTCAGCATATATAAACCAAGACATTCTTGCCTCCACCCACAACACCGCAGACCCCTGCCGCTCTCTTGCCACAGTTCAGTATAGCAGCACCCCCTGGCGCCCTGCTTACCATCTGTTTCTTTTATCTCATTATCCCTCCTTTTCTTCCACAGCCCCTGCTTTGGGACTTTGAATATTGTCTTCTTTCCTTATGCCTTGGCACTCCTATTGAGGTCAGTACCTCATGTTTGCTATACTTTCCTGAGCCAGTCGCTCTCCTCCACCACCCCGCTTTGGTTTACCAGTTATCCAAGCACATTAGGATTAGAATTGTATATTTGATTGCCAATAGTCTGCAATATCTCCTATGACCATCCTCTTGTCTTATGCTGCATCCCTGTTATTGCGCAGATCCTTGTGTAGTCCCATGTGTGTATGTATATACAGTTGTGGCCAAAAGTATTGACACCCCTGCAATTCTGTCAGATAATACTCAGTTTCTTCCTGAAAATGATTGCAAACACAAATTCTTTGGTATTATTATCTTCATTTAATTTGTCTTAAATGAAAAAACACAAAAAGAATTGTCCTAAAGCCAAATTGGATATAATTCCACACCAAACATAAAAAAGAGGGTGGACAAAAGTATTGGCACTGTTTGAAAAATCATGTGATGCTTCTCTAATTTGTGTAATTAACAGCACCTGTAACTTACCTGTGGCACCTAACAGGGGTTGGCAATAGCTAAATCACACTTGCAGCCAGTTGACATGGATTAAAGTTGACTCAACCTCTGTCCTGTGTCCTTGTGTGTACCATATTGAGCATGGAGAAAAGAAAGAAGACCAAAGAACTGTCTGAGGACTTGAGAAACCAAATTGTGAGGAAGCCTGAGCAATCTAAAGGCTACAAGACCATCTCCAAAGACCTAAGTGTTCCTGTGTCTACCGTGCGCAGTGTCATCAAGAAGTTTAAAGCCCATGGCACTGTGGCTAACCTCCCTAGATGTGGACGGAAAAGAAAAATTGACAAGAGATTTCAACGCAAGATTGTGCGGATGTTGGATAAAGAACCTCGACTAACATCCAAACAAGTTCAAGCTGCCCTGCAGTCCGAGGGTACAACAGTGTCAACCCGTACTATCCGTCGGCATCTGAATGAAAAGGGACTGTATGGTAGGAGACCCAGGAAGATCTCACTTCTTACCCCGAGACATAAAAAAGCCAGGCTGGAGTTTGCCAAAACTTACCTGAAAAAGACTAAAACGTTTTGGAAGAATGTTCTTAGGTCAGATGAGACAAAAGTAGAACTTTTGGGCAAAGGCATCAACATAGAGTTTACAGGAGAAAAAAAGAGGCATTCAAAGAAAAGAACACGGTCCCTACAGTCAAACATGGCGGAGGTTCCCTGATGTTTTGGGTTTGCTTTGCTGCCTCTGGCACTGGACTGCTTCACCGTGTGCATGGCATTATGAAGTCAGAAGACTGCCAACAAATTTTGCAGCATAATGTAGGGCCCAGTGTGAGAAAGCTGGGTCTCCCTCAGAGGTCATGGGTCTTCCAGCAGGACAATGACCCAAAACATACTTCAAAAAGCACTAGAAAATGGTTTGAGAGAAAGCACTGGAGACTTCTAAGGTGGCCAGCAATGAGTCCAGACCTGAATCCCATAGAACACCTGTGGAGAGATCTAAAAATGGCAGTTTGGAGAAGGCACCCTTCAAATATCAGGGACCTGGAGCAGTTTGCCAAAGAAGAATGGTCTAAAATTCCAGCAGAGCATTGTAAGAAACTCATTGATGGTTACCGGAAGCGGTTGTTCGCAGTTATTTTGGCTAAAGGTTGTGCAACCAAGTATTAGGCTGAGGGTGCCAATGCTTTTGTCTGGCCCATTTTTTTAGTTTTGTGTGAAATGATCAATGTTTTGCTTTTTGCTTCATTCTCTTTTGTGTTTTTTCATTTAAGACAAATTAAATGAAGATAATAATACCAAAGAATTTGTGTTTGCAATCATTTTCAGGAAGAAACTGAGTATTATCTGACAGAATTGCAAAGGTGTCAATACTTTTGGCCATAACTGTATGTTTATATTTTTGTATCTATAGGGTTTTCTAGCATGCACCCTTTTTAAATCTTATTAATTTTGTACATATTTATGTCCACTATGCCTCTAGCCTTTTGTACATTATCTTGATCACTTTGTTTAGTGTGTTTTATTTTTTTCTTTGCATTTTATCTTGCAGTATGGTTTGAGAAAGACGTAGGTATAGGTCGAAACGTAACCGTGTAAACCGTGCAATACTCATGTTTGGAATCTGATCTTTGTTTGCGGTGTTTTTTCACTTTTTTTGATTTATTGAAAAAATAAATAAAAATTATAATAACTCCTTTAATGACTCTGATACAAGTGACATGCAATTTTGAGTGCGACTGTCTACCCCTTGACCTATACCTGTGGTACTGTATATCCACGTTCAGTCAGCACCTCCTCTTATAGCACGAGTGCGCGTCTTTATTTTTTCTACAGTCATCCCGTCTGGCTGAGACAAAATGTTGCAGGTATGTGACCAGAGTTTGGTTAGCTCTCTCAACCAACCCGTTCGTCTCGGGGTGATAGGTGGAGGACAAATTTAGCTCAATGCTGAGCAGACTGCAGAGCTCCCTCCAAAACCGAGATGCAAATTGGGGACCCCGGTCACTATCTTGTCCAGCATACCATGCAGACGAAATACGTGCTATGAACAGCGTTGCGAGACCACGGGCAGAAGGCAGCCGCGCGAGTGACACCAGATGTACCATTTTAGAAAAATGATCGGTGACCACTCAGATGACTGTGCTGCCACTGGATTTGGGCAGGTCGACCACAAAATCCATGCCGACCATCTCCCAGGGTCTGTCTGCCACCGGCAAGGGGTAAAGTAACCCTGCCGGCCTCTGCCTAGAGGACTTGTTCCAAGCACAGGAGATGCATGCCTGAATGTATTCTCTCGTGTCCCGAGCCATGTGCGGCCACCAATAAGTCCTTGCCAAGAGTTCCGTGGTCCACCTAGATCCAAAGTGCCCACCCACCCTGGACGCATGAGCCCACGATAGAATCTCTGGCCGCAGGTGGGGAGGAACAAAGGTCTTACCCGGTGGCAGTGACTCAAGAGCGACCGGGGCCACGGTACTCAGACTCTCAGAGGGGACGATTAGCCGAGGCTCAGCCTCCTCCTCCTCAGCTGACACCACTGAGCGAGAGAGGGCATCATCCCGGACGTTCTTCTCACCGGACAGATAGTGCAGGGTGAAGCGGAAGCGGGAGAAGAAAAGTGACCACCTGGCTTGACGAGAGTTCAACCGCTGGGCTGTTTGTAAGTACACTAGGTTTTTATGGTCGGTGTAGACATGAAAGGGGAAGCGAGCTCCCTCCAGGAGATGTCTCCACTCAGAAAAGGCCAACTTCATTGCCAGCATCTCCCTGTCCCGGATGGAGGAGTTTCTCTCCGCCGGTGAGAAGGTCTTGGAGAAAAAGAAGCAGGGATGCTTCCGACCTTGAGCATCCTTCTGAAAAAGGACTGCTCCTGCACAGACGGACAAGGCATCTACCTCTAAGATAAAGGGTTTATCCACATCGGGATGATGGAAGATAGGAGCACCAGCAAAAGGGGTCTTAAGAGACGAGAAGGCCACGGAGACCTGTTCCGACCAAACCTTAGGATTGGCTCCCTTTTTGGTGAGGGTGACCAAAGGAGCTACCAGTGTGGAGAAGTGGGGGATGAACTGACGGTAGTAATTAATGATCCCCAAAAAACGCTGCACCGCTTTAAGAGAGCTGGGCTCCTGCTAGTCCATTACCACCTGCAATTTGGCAGGATCCATAGCCAACCCCTGGGCCGAGATGATATAGCCCAGGAAAGGCAAAGACTCGTGCTCAAACTGACACTTCCCCAACTTGGGGAAGAGAGAATTCGCCCGCAAGCAGTCGAAGACCTTGCAGACATCTCTCTGATGAGAGGTCAAATATGGAGAGAAGATGAGGATGTCATCCAGATAGACCACCACCGAGGTGGAGAGCATATCGCGAAAGACATCATTCACGAAGTCCTGGAAGACAGCTCGTGCGTTACAGAGGCCGAAGGGCATGACCCGATACTCATAGTGGCCATCCCTGGTATTAAAGGCTGTCTTCCACTCATCCCCTTCACATATGCAGATCAGGTTGTAAGCCCCTTGTAGATCTAACTTAGTGAAGACCCGGGCCCCATGCAACCTGTCGAACAACTCAGAGATCAGGGGAAGAGGATACTTGTTTTTGACGGTTATTGCATTGAGACCTCTGTAATCAATTGCAAGGGCGCAGCTCTCCACTCTTCTTCTGTATGAAGAATAATCCCGCCCCCACTGGTGACACCGAATTCCTAATAAACCCCCTTGCCAGGTTCTCACCGATGTACTGTGACATGGCCTCTGTCTTCAGAAGGGACAGAGGATATACATGACCTTGAGGAGGCTCCGCGGCTGGCAAGAGGTCTATAGGACAGTCGTAGGGACGATGGGATGGAAGGGTCTCAGTGGACTTTTTCGAGAAAACAGACGCGTATTGCTGGTAGTGACTTGGAAGCGCTGAGATATCTGCGAGAACCTCGGTGGAGGCCATCTGAATGCGGTCCTTTACACACCTATCCTCACATGTCTTGCTCCAACCCAGTATTCTCGCCGAGGACCACTCTATATGGGGAGAGTGGCAATGCAACCAAGGAACTCCTAGGAGGACCTGGTCGATGCCCTTGGGCATAACGAGGAGAGACAACCTCTCGTGGTGAGACGGCGAGAGTGAGAGCCCCAAGGGAACTGTCTGGTGTGTTATTTGGGATGGTAACTTTGAACCGTTCACCACCCTAATGTTCGCGGGGTGAGGAAGTGGCACCAAGGGAATTGCGTGCTGTTGGGCGAAGGCCGAGGACATAAAGTTTCCCTCCATCCCGGAGTCCACGCAAACCTCTACCTCTCAGGTGGAAATACCGCACTCTAACGTCCCTCTGAAGGACAGTTTGGAAGAGAAAGCTCCAGTGTCTAGTAGGCCTCCTCCGACTACCACTAGACGCGGTTGTTTCCTGACAGCAGAGGGCACCTGTTGACCAGGTGACCAGTAGTGTTGAGCATTCCGATACCGCAAGTATCGGGTATCGGCCGATACTTGCTGTATCGGAATTCCGATACCGACTTCCGATATTTTTTCAATATCGGAATTCGGCATCGGAATCGGAAGTTCAGTTGATTGACGGCCTGACGTCATCATGATGCGCGGTGTGTGCGCATCATGATGCGCCGTCATTTCGGGCCTTCCGGGGGTCTCTGCCGGCCTGCCGGGGGGCTGTGCCGGCCTGCCGGGGGGCTGTGTGGACTGCCCGGGGTCTCTGCCGGCCTGCCGGGGGGCTGTGCCGGCCTGCCGGTGGTCTGTGCACCCTGTGGGGGTCTGTACCGGCCTGCCGGGGGGCTGTGCCGGCCTGCCGGGGGGCTGTGCTGATGTCCGGGGGTCTGTGCAAGCATCGTCCGATGGGACTACAAGTCCCATCGGGCGATGCCTGCTACCATGACAGTGATTGACACATTAGCCAATGATGGGACAGTAGTAGTCCCATCATCCGGCTAATGTGTTAAATGTTAAAAAAAAAAAAAAAAAAAAAAATACTACATACATACTACATGCATGCTACATACATACTACATGCTACATACATACTACATATATACTACATACATACTACATACATGCTACATACATACTACATGCATGCTACATACATACTACATGCTACATACATGCTACATACATACTACATATATACTACATACATACTACATACATGCTACATACATACTGCATGCTACATACATACTACATACATACTACATACATACTACATGCATGCTACATACATACTACATATATACTACATGCATGCTACATACATACTACATGCTACATACATACTACATATATACTACATACATACTACATACATGCTACATACATACTGCATGCTACATACATACTACATACATACTACATACATACTACATGCATGCTACATACATACTACATGCATGCTACATACATACTACATGCTACATACATGCTACATACATACTACATATATACTACATACATACTACATACATGCTACATACATACTGCATGCTACATACATACTACATACATACTACATACATACTACATGCATGCTACATACATACTACATATATACTACATGCATGCTACATACATACTACATGCTACATACATACTACATATATACTACATACATACTACATACATGCTACATACATACTGCATGCTACATACATACTACATACATACTACATACATACTACATGCATGCTACATACATACTACATGCATGCTACATACATACTACATGCATGCTACATGCATGCTACATACATACTACATGCTACATACATACCACATACATACTACATACATACTACATACTACATATATACTACATGCATGCTACATACATACTACATGCTACATACATACCACATACATACTACATACATACTACATGCTACATACATACTACATATATACTACATGCATGCTACATACATACTACATGCTACATACATACCACATACATACTACATACATGCTACATATATACTACATGCATGCTACATACATATTACATATATACTACATGCATGCTACATACATACTACATGCTACATGCATGCTACATACATACTACATACATACTACATGCTACATACATACCACATATATACTACATACATACAATACATTCATACAATACATACATAGACATACAGTACATATAACATAGAGTAACATACTTACCAATACTTGTCACATTGTTCCCCGAAGCCATTGTCTTTCCGGAATAAATATTAACATAACAAACCACAAAAATACTCACCCATGATCCGAAGCAGTCCACGAGTGTGTCCCACGACGATCTTGGGTAGAGAACTGCAGCATCAGATGATGCTGCCGTTCTCTACGGGCTGCAGGAATCCAATGACGGAAGGTAGGTATCCTTCCGCACTGTATTCCTCCGCCACTTAAAAAAAAAAAAGTCCCTAGTCTCACTTTATGCCATTGCTGCGTGGGAATTTCCCACACAGCAATGGCATAAAGTGAGACTAGGGACTTTTTTTTTTTTTAAGTGGCGGAGGAATACAGTGCGGAAGGATACCTACCTTCCGTCATTGGATTCCTGCAGCCCGTAGAGAACGGCAGCATCATCTGATGCTGCAGTTCTCTACCCAAGATCGTCATGGGACACACTCGTGGACTGCTTCGGATCGTGGGTGAGTATTTTTGTGGTTTGTTATGTTAATATTTATTCCGGAAAGACAATGGCTTCGGGGAACAATGTGACAAGTATTGGTAAGTATGTTACTCTATGTTATATGTACTGTATGTCTATGTATGTATTGTATGAATGTATTGTATGTATGTAGTATATATGTGGTATGTATGTAGCATGTAGTATGTATGTAGTATGTATGTAGCATGCATGTAGCATGCAGTATGTATGTAGCATGCATGTAGTATATATGTAGTATGTATGTAGCATGTAGTATGTATGTAGCATGCATGTAGTATATATGTAGTATGTATGTAGCATGTAGTATGTATGTAGCATGCATGTAGCATGCATGTAGCATGCAGTATGTATGTAGCATGCATGTAGTATGTATGTAGCATGCATGTAGTATGTATATGGTATGTATGTAGCATGTAGTATGTATGTAGCATGCATGTAGTATATATGTGTTATGTATGTGGTATGTATGTAGCATGCATGTAGCATGCATGTAGTATGTATGTAGTATGTATGTAGTATGCATGTTGTATGTATGTAGCATGTAATTTTTTTTTTTTTTTTTTTTTTTTACATTTAACACATTAGCCGGATGATGGGACTACTACTGTCCCATCATTGGCTAATGTGTCAATCACTGTCATGGTAGCAGGCATCGCCCGATGGGACTTGTAGTCCCATCGGACGATGCCTGCACAGACCCCCGGAGCCTGCACAGACCACCGGCAGGCCGGCACAGCCCCCCGGCAGGCCGGCACAGCCCCCCGGAGCCTGCACAGCCCCCCGGCAGGCCGGCACAGCCCCCCGGCAGGCCGGCACAGCCCCCCGGAGCCTGCACAGACCACCGGCAGGCCGGCACAGACCACCGGAGCCTGCACAGACCCCCTGGCAGGCCGGCACAGCCCCCCGAAAGGCCCGTACAGACCCCAGAGAGGCTGTACAAGGGCAGGAAAGGGTTTTTCTTATTCCGATACCGGAAGTCCCATAGACTTGAATGGGACTTCCGGTATCGGAATCGGCGATACCGATACTTTTTTTAAAGATCGGCCGATACCATCCGATACGATACTTTGAAGTATCGGACGGTATCGCTCATCTCTAGTGACCAGGCTTTCGACACCAGAAACAAAGTGTGGAGGTTCACACAAGGCGAGACTTTGAACCAGTGCAAGACACGTCCATGGCCTCCGGGAGTGCGACTCCCAGATCGGGTAGGTCCAGAGGTCTAGAGAAGGTGGGAGCCAAACTAATCCTCGGTCTGGAGTGAGAACGCTCCAACCCGCGCTCCGTAAAACGGAGATCAATGTGGGTGGAGATGGTAATCAGCTCCTCCAGACTAACGGGAATCTCCCTGGTCGCTAGAGCATCCTTAACGTGCCCCGCTAAACCTCTCCAGAACACAGGGATGAGTACCTTATCTGGCCATTCCAGCTCAGAAGCCTGTGTCCGAAAACGGACGGCATAATGGCTGACCGAGAGGGAACCCTGTGCTAATGCCAATAGCTGGAGAGATGTGTCGTTTGTGACCCGTGGCCCCAAGAAGACCTGCTTTAAAGATGTCAGGAGCTAGGCAGCACTCAAAACCACGGGGTCACCACGGGCCCATAGTGGAGTGGCCCATTCCAGAGCCCTGCCCAACAGTAAGGAGATGATGAACCCCACCTTAGCTCGCTCTGAAGGGAATCACATGGCCTGTAACTCAAGCTGAATAGAGCACTGGCTCACGAAACCCCTATAGGCGGTACTGTCACCTGAGAACTTGTCAGGCAACGGGAGACGGGACAATGTCGGTGCAGGCTTGGACATGGAGGCGCGGGAGACTGCCTCCTCTGCCGCCTGGACGGCGACTGCAGTGACATCCGCAGCTGAAGTTGAGTGCTCGAGAGTGGACAACCTGCCTTCCAGCTGCTGGACATATCGCTGCAGGCGCTGCTCCTCCGCCATTGTTAGCCAGGCCCTGGCGCTATGATAATGTTATGGGCTGGCGGAACGCACCAAATAGTAAAGATGAAATAATATATAAGGTGTGTTCACAGCCCAGGGCCCACCGTGCAGATGTGACCAACTACAACTAAAACAATGGGGAGAAGGCGTGTAGGAGAGAGCCGGACACCGGTGGGAAACCCTAACCAGGTATGAACAGGCACGAAACTCGTTACTTCACGAGGCATGTGCCAATCGGCGAACAACCGCAACCTGTTAGCGTCACAGGTCAGGGTAGTGTGAATCACCACTTAGTACGGGTGCGCCGGACACCACTAACCAACCTAACAACTGAGCTGGAAAGCACTCTTAAGGCGCAGGCATTAAGCGTTACTTAGGCAAACGCTGTGGTAGCAGTGTGTTGTGAGTTCATTTTCCCCTTCACCATTGAGGTCTGATGAACTCCCTCTTCTGGTGAAGGAAGGTAGTGAGGCTGATTACAAAGCACCTTAGCTGAATGATGATGACTGGGTGACTGGGATTGCTGACTGGATATAAGGCAGCCGACGCCCTTCTGCCTTGCGGGTGATTACTCTGAGGGATTCTTGGAGACCAGTCTGATTCCTGCTCCTCTAAAGCTAAGTTTTCTGCTCTACGTTTTGCATTTGTGTTTTGCCTTGTTTTTCTGGATTTCTGCCTTTCCCTGCTGGGTGAGCTGAATTCCTTTTTGCTCTGTCTTCAGATAATACCTGAGTACTGATATAGTCTTTTTGAAGCCTAGCGTCTTCAGGGCTTTTTTCCCTATCAGTCTGTTGGCTCTTGTTTTTGAGAGGGTTTTGGCGGATTGCAGACAGCAGCTTTTCTATTCTGTCCTATTTAGTTAGCTTGGGCCCCATCATTTGCTTGGCCTCTCTTTCTATCTGTGTGAGTGTTTTTTCATCTTGCTTCACCGTCATTATATGTTGGGGGCTGCCTATTGCTTTGGGGTCTGCTCTGGGGCAGCTTAGATTTCTCTTTCTGTCTTTAGGCTATGTAGTTCTCCGGCTGTGATCGAGGGGTCTAGGGCTCCATAGGAACCCCCCACGGCTACTGCTAGTTGTTGTTGTTAGGTTCAGGGGTCTGCAATCAGATAGCTGCCAACTTCTCTGGTTTTCTGGACTTAGCTAGTATTTCTGTTTTTGCCTCCTACGGTGACTCATTCATAACAGAATCACCCGCCATACCGCAGATCCTAGGGTACTCAATAGCAGGATAGAATTGTAAAAAAAAAAAAAAAAAGTGTGAATATTTTTTCCTCTATATCTCTGAGGCCGTAGGGGGAATTTTTTTTCTCTCAATGGAGATAAAGCAATTGTCAGATCGTGTGGAGCAGCTCGCTGCGGAAGTGCGGGGAATTTCCGCCTACCTTGCTCATTCACATGCTGCTGAACCAAAGATCCCTACTCCTGATGTGTTTTTTGGGGATCGGTCTAAATTTTTGAATTTCAAGAATAATTGTAAATTATTTTTTGCCTTGAAGCCTAACTCATCAGGGAGCTCCGCGCAGCAGGTTAAAATTGTCATCTCTTTGCTGCGTGGCGATCCCCAGGATTGGGCGTTTTCTTTGAAACCAGATGATCCTATTCTGACTAATGTGAACGCATTTTTTCAAGCCTTGGGGTTGTTGTATGACGAACATAATGCTATTGATCAGGCTGAAAAGACCCTGTTGGCATTGAGCCAGGGTCGAGATTCTGCAGAATTGTACTGTCAAAAATTCCAAAAGTGGGTGGTCCTTACAACCTGGAATGATAATGGATTGGCAGCTCTCTTTCGGAAGGGTTTGCCAGAAGCCGAAAAAGATACTATGGTGGGATTTCTTGTTCCCTCTGGTCTTGACGATTCTATGTCATTAGCCATTCAGGTTGATCGGCGTTTACGTGAACACAGGACTGCACGAGAGGTGTTGCCACCTGTTGAACAAGTGTCTGAGCCTATGCAATGTGATAGAGCTTTGTCCAGGGAGCAACGTCAGGAGTTAAGAAGGCGTAATAAGCTGTGTTTTTTTGTGGAGATGCCTCGCATATTATTTCTGTCTGTCCTAAATGAGAGAAACATTTTGCACACACGTTTTCTGTGGGTGGTGTTCAACCTAAGTTTCTTTTGGCAAATACTCTGATCTGCTCCCTGTCCACATTTTCCGCCAAGGCTTTTGTGGATTCGGGAGCAGCCCTGAATCTAATGGACTTGGATTTTGCTAAACGTTGTGGATTTCTGATGACACCTCTGCGGACGCCTATCCCTTTGAGGGGGATTGATGCTACTCCTTTGGCAAAAAATAAACCTCAGTTTTGGACCCAGGTGGTAATGCGGGTCACCCCAGACCATCAAGAAAATTGCAGATTTTTGGTGTTGCATAATTTGCATGATACCATTGTTCTGGGGTTTCCCTGGTTGCAAATTCAGATTCCAGTTTTGGATTGGAAATCTGTGTCTGTGGTGAGTTGGGGTTGTCGGTGTGCCCTTAGTGAGGCTCCGTTTTTTTCCACCTCTCCTCAGTCGCATGATGTTCCTGACTATTTGGCGGACTTTTATGATGTATTTAGTGAGAATGAGTCTGCGTCTTTGCCTCCTCATAGGAGTTATGACTGTGCAATTGAACTGAGCCCGGGGTGTAAATTTCCTAAGGGTCGGCTCTTCAATTTATCTGTACCCGAGCACGAGGCTGTGCGATCCTATATTAAGGAGGCGTTGGAGAAGGGTCATATTAGACCATCCTCTTCACCCTTAGGTGCTGGGTTTTTTTCGTGGCCAAAAAGGATGGTTCATTAAGGCCTTGTATTGATTATCGTGCCCTCAACAAAATTACTATTAAATATCAGTATCCGTTACCCCTGATTTCGGATCTATTCTCCAGAGTTAAAGGTGCTTGCTGGTTTACCAAGCTTGACCTCAGGGGGGCGTATAATCTTATCCGCATTAAGCATGGGGATGAATGGAAGATGGTGTTTAATACTCCGGAGGGACATTTTGAGTACCTGGTGATGCCTTTTGGGCTCACTAATGCCCCTTCTGTCTTCCAGTGCTTCATGAACGACATTTTCCGAGATTTTGTCGATAAATTTTTGATTATCTACAGTGGGGAAAAAAAGTATTTAGTCAGTCAGCAATAGTGCAAGTTCCACCACTTAAAAAGATGAGAGGCGTCTGTAATTTACATCATAGGTAGACCTCAACTATGGGAGACAAACTGAGAAAAAAAAATCCAGAAAATCACATTGTCTGTTTTTTTTTCATTTTATTTGCATATTATGGTGGAAAATAAGTATTTGGTCAGAAACAAAATTTCATCTCAATACTTTGTGATATATCCTTTGTTGGCAATGACAGAGGTCAAACGTTTTCTGTAAGTCTTCACAAGGTTGCCACACACTGTTGTTGGTATGTTGGCCCATTCCTCCATGCAGATCTCCTCTAGAGCAGTGATGTTTTTGGCTTTTCGCTTGGCAACACGGACTTTCAACTCCCTCCAAAGGTTTTCTATAGGGTTGAGATCTGGAGACTGGCTAGGCCACTCCAGGACCTTGAAATGCTTCTTACGAAGCCACTCCTTCGTTGCCCTGGCAGTGTGCTTTGGATCATTGTCATGTTGAAAGACCCAGCCACGTTTCATCTTCAATGCCCTTGCTGATGGAAGGAGGTTTGCACTCAAAATCTCACGATACATGGCCCCATTCATTCTTTCATGTACCCGGATCAGTCGTCCTGGCCCCTTTGCAGAGAAACAGCCCCAAAGCATGATGTTTCCACCACCATGCTTTACAGTAGGTATGGTGTTTGATGGATGCAACTCAGTATTCTTTTTCCTCCAAACATGACAAGTTGTGTTTCTACCAAACAGTTCCAGTTTGGTTTCATCAGACCATAGGACATTCTCCCAAAACTCCTCTGGATCATCCAAATGCTCTCTAGCAAACTTCAGACGGGCCCGGACATGTACAGGCTTAAGCAATGGGACACGTCTGGCACTGCAGGATCTGAGTCCATGGTGGCGTAGTGTGTTACTTATGGTAGGCCTTGTTACATTGGTCCCAGCTCTCTGCAGTTCATTCACTAGGTCCCCCCGCGTGGTTCTGGGATTTTTGCTCACCGTTCTTGTGATCATTCTGACCCCACGGGGTGGGATTTTGCGTGGAGCACCAGATCGAGGGAGATTATCAGTGGTCTTGTATGTCTTCCATTTTCTAATTATTGCTCCCACAGTTGATTTCTTCACTCCAAGCTGGTTGGCTATTGCAGATTCAGTCTTCCCAGCCTGGTGCAGGGCTACATTTTTGTTTCTGGTGTCCTTTGACAGCTCTTTGGTCTTCACCATAGTGGAGTTTGGAGTCAGACTGTTTGAGGGTGTGCACAGGTGTCTTTTTATACTGATAACAAGTTTAAAGAGGTGCCATTACTACAGGTAATGAGTGGAGGAAAGAGGAGACTCTTAAAGAAGAAGTTACAGGTCTGTGAGAGCCAGAAATCTTGATTGCTTGTTTCTGACCAAATACTTATTTTCCACCATAATATGCAAATAAAATGAAAAAAAAACAGACAATGTGATTTTCTGGATTTTTTTTTCTCAGTTTGTCTCCCATAGTTGAGGTCTACCTATGATGTAAATTACAGACGCCTCTCATCTTTTTAAGTGGTGGAACTTGCACTATTGCTGACTGACTAAATACTTTTTTTCCCCACTGTATCTGGATGATATTTTGATCTTCTCCAAGGATTGGGATTCTCATGTGGAACATGTTCGGACTGTGTTCCGGATCTTGAGGGAGAATTCCCTGTATGTCAAAGGATCGAAATGCCTTTTTGGGGTACAGAGGATTTCATTTTTGGGATTTATTTTGTCTCCGTCAACTATTGAAATGGACCCGGCCAAGGTACAGGCTATTTATGATTGGGTTCAGCCCACTTCTTTGAAGGCCCTCCAGAAGTTTTTGGGTTTTGCTAATTTTTATGGGAAATTTATAACAAAATTTTCTAGTATTGCCAAGCCATTGACTGATCTGACTAAGAAGGGTGCTGATGTGTTGAATTGGTCTCAGGAGGCTGTTTCTTCCTTTCAGGAGCTGAAGCGAAGATTCACTTCTGCCCCGGTTTTGCGGCAACCTGATGTCTCACTCCCGTTCCAGGTAGAGGTGGATGCTTCTGAGATTGGTGCAGGAGCTGTTTTGTCCCAAAAGGATCCTGTAACATCTAAAATGAATCCCTGTGCTTTCTTTTCCCGAAAGTTCTCTCCATCTGAACGTAACTATGATGTGGGGAATCGGGAACTGTTGGCCATGAAATGGGCATTTGAGGAGTGGAGACATTGGTTGGAGGGAGCTAAACATCAAGTTGTGGTCCTCACTGACCACAAGAATTTGATTTACCTAGAGTCGGCTAAATGCTTGAACCCTAGACAGGCTAGGTGGGCCTTGTTTTTTACACGTTTTCATTTTGTGGTCTCTTTTCTTCCTGGAACTAAGAATGTCAAGGCAGACGCCCTCTCTAGGAGTTTCTTTGCTGATTCTCCTGTGGTGACCAAGCCTGCTACCATCTTAGGCGAAGGGGTAGTTCTTTCTGCCATCTCGCCCGATTTGAGACTTGCTCTGCAAGAGTTCCAGGAGGACAAACCTGAGCGTTGTCCCAGTGGAAAGTTGTATGTTCCTGACCAGTGGAAGAAGAGAGTGATGTCTGAAGTTCATTGCTCTGCATTGGCTGGTCATCCAGGTATTTTTGGTACTAGAGATCTGGTGAGTCGCTCTTTTTGGTGGCCCACCTTGTCTCATGATGTCAGGAATTTTGTGCAGTCCTGTGGGACTTGCTCCCGGTCTAAATCTTGTTCTCACTCTAGTGGGTTGTTGATGCCTTTGCCGGTCCCCAGGAGGCCATGGACCCATATTTCAATGGATTTCATCTCTGATATGCTGGTCTCTCAAAGAATGACTGTTATTTGGGTGATTTGTGATAGGTTCTCTAAGATGGTTCATCTTGTACCACTCCCTAAGTTGCCATCTTCCTCTGAGTTGGTGCCCCTGTTTTTGCAACAGGTGGTTCGCTTACACGGGATTCCTGAGAACATTGTATCTGACAGAGGAGTTCAGTTTGTGTCTAGATTTTGGAGGACTTTCTGTTCCAAGCTGGGAATTCAGTTGTCCTTCTCCTCTGCTTTTCACCCTCAGACCAATGGGCAGACGGAGAGAACAAACCAGACCTTGGAGTCGTATTTGAGATGTTTTATTTCCGCTGATCAGGATGATTGGGTTTCATTTTTGCCCTTGGCTGAATTTGCTTTAAATAATAGAGCTAGTTCTGCCACTTTGATTTCTCCTTTTATTTGTAACTTTGGGTTTCATCCTCGATTTTCTTCAAGGCAGGTGGAGCCTTCTGCCTGAATACTGGCTAGACGGAAACTCCAGTATTTGATTAAGTGGAAGGGTTATGGTCAGGAGGATAATTCCTGGGTCTCTGCCTCTGATATTCATGCCAAAAGATTGGTGCGTGCCTTTCATCAGGCTCACCCTGATCTCCCTGGTGGCGTGGATGAGGGTTCGGTGACCCCTCCTCAAGGGGGAGGTACTGTTGTGAGTTCATTTTCCCCTTCACCATTGAGGTCTGATGAACTCCCTCTTCTGGTGAAGGAAGGTAGTGAGGCTGATTACAAAGCACCTGAGCAGAATGATGATGACTGGGTGACTGGGATTGCTGACTGGATATAAGGCAGCCGACGCCCTTCTGCCTTGCGGGTGATTACTCTGAGGGATTCTTGGAAACCAGTCTGATTCCTGCTCCTCTAAAGCTAAGTTTTCTGATCTACTTTTTGCATTTGTGTTTTGGTTTTTGTTTTGAGTTCATTTTCCACTTCGTCACTGAGGTCTGGTGAACTCCCTATTCTGGTAAAGGAAGGTAATGAGCCTGATTATCAGGCACCTGAGCCTAATGAGGATGACTGGCTGAGTGGAGTCATGGACTGGATACAAGGCTGCCGACGCCCTTCTGCCCTGCGGGTGATTTCTCTGTGGACTTCTAGGACACCAGTCTGATTCCTGCTCCTCTAAAGCTAAGTTTTCTGCATTGCCTGTTAGCATTTGTGTTTTGTTTTTGTTTTCCTTGCTTTTCTGGATTCTGCCATTCCCTGCTGGGGTTAGCTGAATCTCCTTTTGCTGGTTGCTCTGTCTTCAGAATATTCCTGAGTACTGACATAGCTTTTTGAAGCCTAGCGTCTTCAGGGCCTTTTTCACTGTCAGTCTGTTGGCTCTTATTTTCATAGGGTTTTTCACGGATTGCAGACAGCAGCCTTCCTGTCCTTTCCTATCTAGTTAGCTTGGGCCCCATCTTTGCTCAGTCTATCTTTCTGTCTGTGTTAGTGTTTTCATCTTGCTTCACCGTCATTATATGTTGGGGGCTGCCTATTGCTTTGGGGTCTGCTCTGGGGCAGTTTAGATTTCCCCTTTCTTTCTTTAGGCCTATTTAATTCTCCGGCTGTGATCGAGGGGTCTAGGGCATCGTAGGAACCCCCCACGGCTACTGTTAGTTGTTGTGGATAGGATCAGGGGTCTGCAATCCGATAGCTGCCAACCTCTCTGGTTTTCTGGACTTAGTAGCGTTTCTGTTTTTGCCTCCTACGGTGACTCAATCATAACAGGTTTTGTTTTGCCTTGTCTTTCTGGATTTCTGCCTTTCCCTGCTGGGTGAGCTGAATTTCTCTTTGCTCTGTCTTCAGATAATACCTGAGTACTGATATAGTCTTTTTGAAGCCTAGCGTCTTCAGGGCTTTTTTCCCTATCAGTCTGTTGGCTCTTGTTTTTGAGAGGGTTTTGGCAGATTGCAGACAGCAGCTTTTCTATTCTGTCCTATTTAGTTAGCTTGGGCCCCATCATTTGCTCAGCCTCTCTTTCTATCTGTGTGAGTGTTTTTTCATCTTGCTTCACTGTCATTATATGTTGGGGGCTGCCTATTGCTTTGGGGTCTGCTCTGGGGCAGTTTAGATTTCCCCTTTCTTTCTTTAGGCCTATTTAATTCTCCGGCTGTGATTGAGGGGTCTAGGGCATCGTAGGAACCCCCCACGGCTACTGTTAGTTGTTGTGGATAGGATCAGGGGTCTGCAATCCGATAGCTGCCAACTTCTCTGGTTTTCTGGACTTAGCTAGTATTTCTGTTTTTGCCTCCTACGGTGACTCATTCATAACATCAGTGGTCCAGAAGGCCTGTACTGGACGACGCCCAAGGCGCAAGAGGAAGATGATGAGGAACACTGCGGCGCTATGCAGTGTCAGAGCTGCTGTGCTGACTCCAATTCCTCACCCTAAAACATGCGTAATATCCAAGGAGGGGGAATTATAATGCATCAGTCACCAGGCTCATTCATCCATCATCACATATATACTAAGTACTATAGCCTCACAGTATATCATAGCGCATGGCAGCCATGCGAACCTTTCATAGCCGTGCCCTTCCGGAACCTTCCTAATCCTCCAGATGGACCAATCAGAACTGGAGAAGGACCTGATCATGTGACTCCCGATCCCCAATGGGAGATTGTCTCATGAGCATGCTCAGTGGACCGAAGGAAGGACTTAGACTCTGGAGTCTTTTGCTGCTGGCCAAGCTGCATTGTCATAACTGGACCAGAGGTGGCAGCAGCAACCGAACCCACAATGCTTTTGTGGGCAGAACGCCGGGAATATTGGAGTCTGCTGAGCAGGCTCCACTGCGGCCGGAGGGGAATGGGAGATTGTCGATGGCAAGGCTCGGGGTTCCCGTTCCCGCTGTGCAGCGCCCGGAACCCGACGCCTAACAGAACCACATGTTCAGTTATATATATATTTTTGCCTAGGGCATTAGATCATTGCAGATGATTGTATAATTTTAGGAGGTGCTGTCCACTCTTTATCAGCATATTGTTATGAAATACTCCATGGCCATTATTTCTTCTTTTATTGAACATGTACTTACCTGTTTTACTTGATGTCTATGATCACTCTGCCTTGTTCGATGTCCTTTCCTCAAGAATTTACTTGTAATATTACTGTATATACTCGCATATAAGCCTAGATTTTCAGCCCATTTTTGGGGGCTGAAAGTCCCCCTCTCGGCTTATACGCGAGTCATATACCGAGGGTCGGCAGGGGAGGGGAAGCGGGGTGTCAGATCATACTGACCCTCCTGGTGCAGTCTCTGCAGCCCCACCGCTTCTCCCACGGTCTCAGGCACCTTCCTTCAGCAGTCACGTGGTACCGCTTATTAAAGTCATGAATATGCCCATATTCATGACTTTAATGAGCGTTACCACGTGAGCGTTGAAGGAAAGAAAAGCTGCTGGAGAACGTGGGAGAACACAGGGGCTGCAGAGACCGCGCCAGGAGGGGGTAAGTATATTCAATATTCACCTGTCCCCGGTCCACCACTGCAGCTACTCTGTCCTCTGCATCCTCTAGCTGTGATGTTCAGGTCAGAGGGCGAGATGATGTAGACAGTACACGCCCTCTGCCTGAACTGTCATTGACAGAGGGACCCAGAAGACAGAGCGGCCACAGCGATGGATCGGGACTGGTGTATATCGCCAGTGCCGGGGCCCTGAGCCAGCGATGACAATGGCACCTGTCCCCCATAGCGCGCCAGTGTCTCCACCTGCTCAAGACACTGGCAACCTGGCCCCCAGTGACGAGAGGTGAGTATGTCATTTTTTTTATTTGCAGCAGCAATATATGGGGCCTATTCTATGGAGCATCTTATAGGGGCATAATGTATGGAGCATCTTATGGGGGCATAATGTACGGAGCATCTTATGGGGGCATAATATATGAAGCATCTTATGAAGTATAATCTATGGTGCAGCATATGGGGCATATTATTTTATGGAGCATCTTATGGGGCCATTTTTAGCCTTTATGCAGCATTAAATGGGGTGTATTTTGTATGGAGCATCTTATTGGGCCATCATGAACTGTATGGAGCATTATATGGGGCTCCTGCTTATTCAATATGGATATTCAAAAACATTTAACCTACTGATGTCTCAATTAATTTTACTTTTATTGGTATCTATTTTTATTTTTGAAATTTACCAGTAGCTGCTGCATTTTCAACCCTAGGCTTTAAAGCGAGTCAATAAGTTTTCCCAGTTTTTTGTGGCAAAATTAGGGGGGTCGGCTTATACTCGGGTGGGCATATACACGAGTATATACGGTACTCTCTTTTTAAGATCTCTGCTTTTATCTGATATACACTAATAAAATATTTCTTTTTTACTTTGGGTTGTGCACTTCCCTTTTTTGGGTATATTATCAATTTTGGAAGTCTCCCTCCACATTTTCTTATACAGTCTTTATTTTTGTTTTAAGTTGACTTTTGATGTAAGATATTGTGCACTTATCCTTGATGAGTAGTGAGGTTTGCTGGCATTTTAATTACGCATTGTCTACACCAGATAGTTTGTTGACTTTTAAAATTGAGGAGGAAAAACTATGCAAATAGATCTCCATTCTTTACCTTTCATTTGTGAATACTGGATGAAGGACTTTTGTTAATTATCAAAAGAGGTTGTATACCTCTGTATGAGCCAGAGATTCTGTGAAGGCATCCAGACAGCCAAACATCCAGAGACTCTACAGGACTGCAGCCATGACATCATGGCTCCATCACGAGGGACACAAATTTGTCATTCTACAGGATGCCAGCTTAGTAGACCATGACCCCGGCTGGAAGAATACAGATCTGCTCTATTGACCATCGCAAATCAATGGATACGTTTGAAGAAAGACAGAATTGAGACCTGCCAGGCACCTGGCTCCATGGAGATATTTACTTTGGAGAAGCCAGGTTGTGACTAGAGATGAGCGAATATTTCAATGTTCGGTTTGGATTGCGATCGCTGAATTGGCAATATTCGCTGATTAATTAGTCGAATATTCACCAAACGCCTTTCATCTCACTGGAAGGCAAAAGCAAACGCATGCACAACACCTTATGATGGCCCCAAATGCTGCCAAAACGCATCAAATGAAGGACAGACACGAGGAAAGTGGCCTCAATTCGCCCAGTACTAATTGTAGCATGGCACTGTAGCAATCAGCCAGCATGAGGAATCAGGGTCTGGGACAGCATTTACAGCATTCAATTGAACGTCACAGTAAGACGAGGTGGGTGAGGGATTGGTGTAGGCCTCCTCTGCTGGGAGCCCTGATACCACATGCAACAGCTCAACCTGCTTTCATACTTATCCACACTCAGATGGCACAAATATTTTATATATTTCATAGACTACTATTGACAGAAAAATCTAAGGATAAAACATGGGTAGTTGACTCCAAGGAAGTGAAGTCCTGATGACCTTGGAGGCCTACTGCTACAGGCAACATGCATGAAGGAGACCCAACCAGGAGTCTACACATTTACAAAAATTAGTGGCAGACACCAATAAAGTGTCATCAATTGCAATAAAGTAGAATTAGTATAGCAGGGACCGACACCTCTTGCAGTACAGTCAACCCCACAGATGGAGACTGTAATGGGCAAGGTGGTGGAATCACTTCTCCATATCCCTCTGAAAGCCTGGAAGGGGCGTAACTAGGTGGCCTACCAAATCCCAACTCGAACAAGTGGCAGCAGGCGAAAACTGTGACCCAAGGAGGTACAAATAGGTGGCACAAAGTGCTACTCCATGGCTGACCTACAGAAGGTGGCAGCTGACCCCCTACAGTGAGTAAGCTGCTATGGCCCAAAGGAGGAATTAAAAATGCAGGCAGGCACTGCATGAACTGTGGATCCACGGGTGGAAATGGGACCGGCTGAGGAACAGAAAAGCACTGGCAGGTGCGGGCTGGACCAGCTGTTGGACAGAAGTATGAAGACAAGTTCGAGCAGACGTGCACAGACAGGTAAGAGCAGGTGGATACAGGGTAGGCAAGCAGACAGGCCGACCTGGGGAACCTGACAACTAGCATGCATGCATGGCAAACTAACAACGTAGCTCAGGCACCTCCATATAGGAGGAGAAGCCTTAAATAGAAGGTGTCGCCAAGCTATAGGTTGGGTATATCTTAGGTTAATGCGGGCTGTCCCTTTAAGAGGGAGGGAGCATGCAATTGTGCCCTCTAAGCATAGTTCCCGGTCCTACAACTGAACCTTGGTGAACACCAGCACATAGGGGGCGAGATGAGGAGGTGGTGTGTGAGTGGGAGACACTGAATGTCCTGTCTGTTAGGTACAAGGAGGTCCAACAAAGGGCCAAGTCTGTAATGTCAGCAAATCAGAAAGTCTGTAGTATGAGGGAATGGTCCACTGTGTCAAAGACAGAAACCAGGTCCAGGAGAAGGAGGAGGACAAACACACGTCACTTTCATTTGGCGATTACTAGGTCTTTGGTGACTTTAGTCAGGGCAGTTTCAGTGGAATTGTGTGGTCTGAAGTCAGATTTTAAGCATTCAAAAAGGGAGCAAGAGGAGAGGTTGGAGGACAGTTCAAAATGGACATGTTGTTCCAATTAGTGTTGAGCTATACCTTCCGATATAGGGAAATATCGGATCGGATTGGATCGGACCAATACCTGCCGGGGGTCTGTGCGGGCTGCCAGGGGTCTGTGCGGGCCTGCCGGAGGTATGTGCGGGCTGCCGGGGGTCTGTGCGGGCCTGCCGGGGGTCTGTGCGGGCCTGTCGGGGGTCTGTGCGGGCTGCCGAGGGTCTGTGCGGGCCTGCCGGGGGTTGTGTGTGTGTGCAGGCATCGTCCGATGGGACTACAAGTCCCATTGGGCTTTGCCTGCTACAATGACAGTGATTGACACATTAGCCAATGATGGGACAGTAGTAGTCCCATCATCCGGCTAATGTGTTGAATGTAAAAAAAAAACCATACATACTACATATATACAACATTCATACAACATACATACATACTACATACATACTTCATATATACTACATTCATACAACATACATACATACTACATACATACAACATATATACTACATTCATACAACATACATACATACTAAATACATACTACATACATACTTCATATATACTACATTCATACAACATACATACTACATACTACATATATACTACATTCATACAACATACATACTACATACTACATGCATACTACATATATACTACATTCATACAACATACATACATACATACTACATACATATATACTACGTTCATACAACATACATACATACATACTACATACATACTACATACATACAACATACATAAAACATGCTACAGACATACAACATACATACTACATACAATACATTCATACATTCATACAATACATACATATAGACATACAGTACATATAACATAGAGTGCATACTCACCATCACTTGTCACTTTGATCCCCGAAGCCAGTGTCATCTGTAAAAAATATTAAAATAACAAACAACCAATATCCTCCCTGATCCGCAGAAATCCACGAGTGTCCCACGACGATCTGGTATGCGTCTTACCTAGCTCATTATGTTCACTTGATTTGGATATGGAATATACTATTACCTTTATGGGCCGGCTTGGTACTTTTACCCCTACTCTATATAAATGCTGGTCATTTAATTATGCTATAACCTTGTGAATGTAACTTTAACCATCTGTACGCTCTGATATAGGTTTATTCTCACCTGAGTATATCATTGGGCATTGTTCACTATCACGCTACTGCTTGCTTACATGTTACTTTTTAGCCACATTGTGTTTTTTCTGCCAGGTTTATTAACAAAGTTTTGGTAATTTTACCATATGACTATTTGGAGTTCTTTTGCATTGCTTGTCCTTTCTTGGTTGTACTGTAAAACAAGGTAGAAGGTGTATATAGTATTGGTGAGAATTTGAATCTCACTATAGATTTGAGAAGGCTGAACTAGTATCTCAGGGCCAGTAGAGATTACACCTCAATGTAACAGGCTGAAATTAGATGGTATATGACAAGGTGGAGGGTGTCTATAGTATTGGTGAGAATTTGAATCTCACTAGAGATTTGAGGACGCTGAACTAGTATCTCGGGCCCAATAGAGATTACACCTGAATGTAACAGGCTGAAATTGGATGGTGTATGACAAGGTGGAGGGTGTATATAGTATTGGAGAGAATTTGGATCTCACTAGAGATTTTAGGAGGCTGACAATGATGCTCTCAGTCCAAGTATGGACGCAGGCAGCCTAATAAGCAGGACTGCTGCACACAATAGGGTGGAAAAATGAACGCTTGGTAACTGTGCAGAAAAGAGGAAGAAAAGTATTTTTGCTTTTAAAAAAGCAGTTTGCACAGCAAACAGCAATGCAGCTATCTGGGAGCCTTATAAGGCAGCCTAATAACCAACAGAGCTGATGCACAAAAATATAGCCTCCCCGTCATTGCACACAAACTATTGTGTTGTAAGTGGAAATCGCTAACAGCAGAAGCAGTTTTTTGGTTCTTCTTCCCTGCCTAATGCTCTCCCATATTCTGAATCAGCAGCAGCAACCTCTCCCTAATGCTAAGATCGGCAGAAGTAAGATGGCGGTCGGCGTGCACGCCCTTTTATAGCCCCTGTGACGCCACACAAAGCCAGCCAATCACTTGCATTCCCTTCTCAAAGATGGTGGTGACCGATGCATATGTCATCGCATTGCCCACAGTGTGCGTCCTCCATCATTGGCTGAAAAAGGGCGCTGGAAGCATCATTTGAAAAGCGACTTTGGCGCTCTGGTCGCCGACCTCGTGGCCGACCTCATGCTATGGTTGGGTTTCGTTTCATGAAACCCGACTTCAGCGAAAGTCGCCGACTTTTGAATTTGACCGACCCGTTTTGCTCAACTCTATGCTGAGCTATTCAGCTGCATGCCTCTTGGTTTGCGCCAAGTGTGATCTACTACCTCATCATCATCCTCTCTGTTCTCCCAATCCTCGCCCTGAGAGTCACCCTCCTCCTCCTCCTGCGTTGACAGCACAGTACAGTCTGCAGGCACCTCAAATATCTGAGTCTCATCACAAATGGATCACCTTCACCCAACAGGGTTAACATCTGTTGATGAGGGTTTGGTCTATGCTCTGCTGACTGCAGAAACTGTACGCTCCAACACCTGCAGCGTACAGCATAGGACGCTCACAAGTGCGAAGAGGAGAAGAGACCATTATATTCATAGTATATGATGAAAAGAGATAAATAACCAAAAAATTATAATATATAGTGGAAAAATGGGGGAAGAAAAAAAGGGAAAGTACAGTCAATAGAGGCATGTCACACAACAGTATATCCCCATAGTGAAAAAATGGGGGAAAGAATCTTATGGTCGATAATGGCATGTCACACAATAATATATCCCCATATCCACCATATCACGCCCTCCGTCCTCGCTGCTTCCGCTCGCGGTCTGGCGGCTGACGTCACGGGGCCCCATGCACTCGTCGGCGTCAACCGTGTTAGCAGTTGTGGCGGGGGATGGGCTGGACCTGCTGGCGATTGTGGAGGGGGGCTGAGCTGATCCCTCATGCGCCATTTGTCCATGTATCTTTTTGGCATCTATATATTGCATCCCCTTCCGTATACTGTTATGACCCCTGAGGAAGGAACTCTTTTTCCGAAATGCGCGTCGGGGTCAGCGGCGTGGTGCACAGTGCCCTCCCAATCCTGGTATGTGTCTTACCTAGCTGATTATGTTCACTTGATTTGGATGTGGAATATACTATTACCTTTATGGGCCGACTTGGTACTTTTACCCATACTCTATATAAATGCTGGTCATTTAATTATGCTATATCCTTGTGAATGTTACTTTAACCATCTGTACGCTCTGATATAGGTTTATACTCACTTGAGTATATCATTGGGCATTGTTCACTATCACTCTACTGCTTGCTTACATGTCACTTTTTAGCCACATTGTGTTTTCTCTGCCTGGTTTATTAATAAAGTTTTGGTAATTTTACCATATGACTATTTGGACTTCTTTTGCATTGCTTGTCCTTTCTTGGTTGCATCTTAATTGCAGTGTGTCCTGCACTGTCCTTGTAATGATGTACATACCCCCTGAACTCTCTTGAAATATGGTGTTATGGCTTTCCAGCTTTTTGTGCTGTCATCTGTATTTACTTGTTTTACAGTACCATATAGCTGGTGGTATTTTGGGTACATTTTTACAAAAATGAGGAAGTATGGTGGAAGAAGCCGTGGAAGTGGGCGGAGGTTGCCAGCTGGTCCTGATGGTGGTGGTGTTGGTGGTGCATCTGTTGGTAGTGGCAAAAGCCCAATAGCACCTAAGGCAGGAGGTGTTGAGCCTGCGTCATCGTTTGGCTCCACAAGGCCTCGAAGGCTCCCTTTTCTGGGAGTAGGTAAACCGCTTTTAAAGCCGGATCTTTAGGAACAAGTTTTGGCTTACATTACTGACACAGCCTCCAGCTCTCTCGCCTCCTCTTCTGAAGTTTCAAAAAATAAAAGCACTGAGTCGTCATTGGAGACCCCTGGTTAGGAACAACACCTTTCCTTGGGTCCTTCACCCCTACCAAAAGTGAAGGATGCGGCAGGCCACACTACAGATTACTCCATGGAGCTCTTTTCACATACCATGCCTGGGTTATCGTGGGTCAAATCGTGAATTCCCCAGTCCAAGATGAATCTGACGTGGAGTGCATTGATGCACAGCCACTGCTAGATTTTTCTGCTGGTACATTCACTCAGAGCACTACATTCTCCTTGCAGTGTACTGAGGCAAAATCAGACCCTGATGAAACTCAGGTGCCCCTTCCCGCATACTATATCACCTTACACGGTGACACAGAGGAAGGTGCACTTGAAATTGAAGAGGAGGTGATGGATTGTTGACCCAGATTGGCATCAATTGGGGGAAGAGGGTGCCTCTGCCAATAGCTCAGAAGAGGAGGATCTGCAGCAGGCATCGACATCGCAACAGCTGTTATCTGGCAGGACCGTAGCAGTCCAAAAACGTGTTACAAAAACCAAAAGGGTTGCAGGACAGCTTGGCCAGATGGTCAAATTAGCACAGCGTGCAAGGTCTCAAAATGTCTTCCATAGTGGGAAGAGTGCAGTGTGGCATTTTTTTTAACAAAATCCTAATGATCAGGCAAAAGTTATCAGTAAGAAGTGCGCAAAGACCTTTAGCCGAGGGAAAAATCTGTTGCATGCTTAGACATTTAACCACGATGTATTTGCAAGTGTGGACGGACTACCAAACCTCACGTACCACATGAGCACCTACTCCGAATGAAGGTAGTCAGCAACGCTACATCGCTTCCCCCACTGTAAGCCCACCGGTTAGCACACCACCAGCAGCAAATGTCGAGGTGTCGTCGCAAGGGCAAATCAGTCATGGAATCACAATGTTATTGCTACGAAAGACTGAATCTAGGCCATCAGCAACACCACCAAAAACACCATCACGATCACCAACCCTCTCTCAGTCCGCCATGTCCACCACTAGTTCCACCATATGCAGCTCTCAAGTCCAGCTCACCCTACCAGAGACTCTCAGTAGGACAAGAAAGGACTCATCCTCTCATCCGCGTACACTGGCTTTGACCACCCACATTGCCAAACTAATCTCGTTAGAGATGATGCCTTACCGGTTGGTTGGTTGAAAGCAAAGCTTTCCGCGAACTCATGGTCTACGCAGTACCACACTATGACCTACCCAGTTGGCACTTCTTTTCGCGAAAAGCCATCCCAGCCCTCCACGTGCATGTGAAGACCGCATTGTCCATGCACTTAAGCAATCAGTGAGTGGAAAGGTGCACCTCACAACAGATGCATGGTCCAGTAGGCATGGCCAGGGCCGTTACGTGTCCATCACTGCGCACTGGGTTAATGTGGTGGATGCAGGGTTCACAGGGGACAGCGGCGGTGGGACAGTGCTGCCTAGCCCACGGTATAGGAAATAGTTGGCTTTAGGCGCTCGACCCTCCTCCTCCAGATGCGAAAGCTTGTCCACAGAGCGCAGTCGCACTTTCAAACAGCTAGTGGTAAGTGTCAGCAGGCTGTGTTGAAGATGATGTGTTTTGGCGACAACAGACACACCGCGGAGGTACTGGCCGACTACTTGCAGCGACAAACTGAGTCAAGGCTGGGCGGTCTACATCTTGAGGCAGGCAAGGTAGCTAGTGATAACGGCCGGAATTTTGTGGCAGCCATAGCCCCTTCAAAACTCAGACATATACCTTGCCTGGCTCACACCTTGAACCTGGTGGTGCACTGCTTCTTCAATAATTATCCGGAGTTAACAGCCCTGCTCCATAAGGTGCGAAGACTGTGCTCGCACATCCGCCGGTCGCCCGTACACTCCAGTCGTATGCAGAAGCTGCAGCGATTGCTCCACCTTCCCAAGCACCGCCTAATTATCGACGTTGCAAAAAGGTGGAACTCCACCCTGCACATGGTTCAGAGGCTGTGCTAACAGAGGCAGGCTGTAATTCATTTGTGGGAGGATACACGGTCAGGCAGTTTGCGGGCAGACAGTGAGTTGTCTGGTGTGCAGTGGTCGAAGCTGAAAGACCTCTGTAAAATCCTTCAGTGTTTTGAGGAATGCACACGGCTGGTAAGCACAGACAACAACATCATAAGCATGAGCATCCCACTTATGCGTCTGCTCATGCAAAGTTTGACGCACATTAAGGAGCAGGCGTCTGCAGCCAAGGAGGAAGAGGAGGAGGGAAGCCTTGATGACAGTTAGCCATTGTCTGGTCAGGGAAGTCTCGTGGACAAAATGGAGGAAGAAGAGGAAGAGGAGGAGGAGGATGATGGGGATGATTATTTTGGGGAGGAGGATGCTTCTCAGGGGGCAAGAAAAAATGTTGGTGTGGCAAGGTCAGGTACAGGGTTTGTGCGTGATTAGAGGGATGTTGATTTGCCAGAAAGTGCTCCGCCACCCAGCACTCGCAGTGCATCATTGACACCTGGAACATTGTCCCACATTTCTGATTATGCCTTGCAGATCCTAAAAAGGGACCCCCGCATTGCCAAAACAATGACAACTACTGGTTGGCCAGCATCCTGGATCCACGCTATAAAGGCAAATTCCAAAACATCATGCCACAGGAGAACCTAGAGCTAATATTGGCTAACAAACAAGCAACTCTGGTAAACCGTTTGTTTGAGGAATTCCTAGCACACAGCGGCGGTGGTGTTTCTCCCAGGAGCCGTAGGTGGCAACATGGAAGAGGTGTTCGTGGTGCACACAGTCGAAGTGGCATTGGACACAGGGGTTTCATGACCATGTTGTGGACTGATTTTTCAAGTACCGCTCACACGACTGGTAATATTGCATCTATTGAAAGTGACAGGAGACAGCAGTTGTCAACTATGGTAACAAACTACTTCTCCTCCCATATCGATGTTCTCTCTCACCGGTCTTTCCCCTTTGACTATTGGGCCAGTAAACTTGACACCAGGCCTGAATTGGCACAATGTGCCTTACAGGAGCTCGCTTGCCCTGCTGCTAATGTGTTATCTGAAAGAGTCTTCAGTGCTGCTGGATCAATCCTGACAGAAAAAAGGACCCGTCTGTCGACCCAAAATGTTGATGATCTAACCTTCATTAAAATGAACCATGCATGGGTTTCAAAGGATTTTGTCCCACCCTCCCCTGCTGACACATAGGTTGTCAGAAAAATGGCTCGCTTTTGTCCTCCTCTTCTGCGGACTTCTCCAATTACTCCATTTGCAGTTGCTGAATGTCCAACATCAACATATGCCATTTTTTCCACCTCCCTAACTGGGCTGCCTCCCCCCACAGGGCCGGGGTCACCACCTGGTGCACGCACCCGTGTGAGTGCCGTTGCCCTGGACAGGTGGGTGGGCCCACTCTTGGGCAACGGCACTGGCACAGGGTCCCTCATAGTACAATCAAGTGTCTCTGATGGTGGGGGTGCACACCCGCCGTCAGACACACCGGCGTACAATGAGGGGCCCTGTGCCAGTACCACCGGCCACTAGTGGGCCCCCTCTGCTTGCTCAGGGCACCAGCACTTGCAATACTTACCTCTCCCTGCTCCACCACTGTTTAGTCTGGCCTGTTAAATACTTCACTGGGACTGCCAATACAAATTTGGTGAAATGATAGATGATGGTTAAGACGTAGCTATGCCCTGTCCTGCTGGGCTCTATCTTCAGATGATCAACGGCTTCCATTTGTTATGGACGTTGACTCACAATGAGATGCAGTGGTGGTTTATTATCAGCTTTCACAGTTTTCCGACTCACAGATGTGTGACATTCCTGCCCACATTTTTAAATGTGTCCTCTCATGCCAATCCAATAGAATCGCCTACGGCCTGTGGCTTGTGTCTTTTGCACTTCAAAGTTACCTGACAGATCATGATAGGCAGTGAGGACCATGTCTACATCTCTCCCTGTGATCACAATTTGAAGGAGATTAGTAGCGGTGATGGGTTCCACGGTACTGCGATACAGCAAACCTTTCTTCACAAGAACTGTTTTCGCTGTCTCCACAGACAAAGTTAATTGAGGGTCAGCATCGCCTCTGAGAATTCTCCCAGGAGTTTTTCCCGTGTTTGGTAATTCCAAAATTTCTGGAATCACTTGACTTTCCGTCTGTACTTGTATCCATCGCGTTTCCTCTTGCAAAAAGTCTGGACAGTCTTGCTAAGACTGAAATATATATGAACATTGCAAAATACCCCAACAGTGTATACTGGTGTACGCTTCGAATTCATAACCCTTTTTCTACTTTTTAGATTCTTGTCTAATCCATACTGAGGCTGTGAGTGTCTTTGTCAGACTCCGGAAATATACATGCAGATTTTTAATGTTTAAGCTGTGCTATATATACCTGCTATGCAGTGATACTGTACCCTTTCTCAACTTTCTACAATCACGTCAAATCCATACTGGGCCTGAGACTGTCTGAGTCTGCCTCCTGATATATAGACATAGGTTTTTAATGTGTAAACTATGCTATATATATACCTGTTATCCAGTGATACTGTACCCTTTCTCAACTTTCTACAATCTTGTAGAATCCATACTGGGCCTGAGAACGTCTGAGTCTGCCTCCTGATTAGAGATGAGCGGTGTTCGAGTTGACCTGTTCGCCAAGTTAAAATTCCAGCTGTTCTGGGCGGTGTTCGAGCCGTTCGTCAAACTCGAACACTTTGCTTTAAAATTCGGCTGTTCGAGGTTACGTTCAAGAACGGTTCGTTCACCAAAAGCGTATCTTCATTTTCACATTAATAATGGTTTTCAATGTTAATAGACTGTTTCATGGCATAGTAGCGGTGTGTGGTAGCAAGCGGTGTAGTACACCTGTCAAGGAGCTACACCGTGTGTGTTTCTAATAATTTTTAACCGCATCTTGTCCAGAATATCCTTTAGGGCCTTGTAGCACTATCTGCTACTCAGCAGAGGAGCCCACCAGTGAACCTAGCTATGCCGCCTGTTTATAAAAGAACCAGTTTTTGACTGCATTTAGCAGAGTTAATACTTTCGGCCTAGTAACTGTGTCTGCTACTCATCAGAGGAGCCCACCCATGAGCCAAGCTGTGCTGCCTGTTTATGTAAGAACCATTTTTTAACTCCATTTAGCCCAGTGAATACTTTGGCACTAGTACTGGTGTCTAGTGCTCAGCATAAG
This sequence comes from Dendrobates tinctorius, assembly GCF_039654945.1. Lineage (NCBI taxonomy): Eukaryota > Metazoa > Chordata > Amphibia > Anura > Dendrobatidae > Dendrobates > Dendrobates tinctorius. The sequence goes on along the minus strand of NW_027361714.1, from coordinate 11,796,426 downwards.
AGCCCACCTGTGAACCTAGCTATGCCGGCTGTTTATGTAAGCACTGTCTGCTACTCAGCAGAGTTGCCCACCCGTGCACCAAGCTATGCCGCCTGTTTATGTAAGAACTGCATGCTACTCAGCATAGGAGCCCAGCTGTTAAGCAAGCTACAGCACCTGTGGTTTGGACACTTAATTTTTCCATTCTTTCTGGAATGCCGGTTAGGCCTAATTTCGAAATTCCGGTTGACCTGCACTTACTGGGAAATCCTCGTTCGCGGGGAAGAATTGGAATCCCAGATCCCCATCACTAACGGTGTTCATCGGGTTATCTGCACCTGTAAGCGACACACGCTGGTCCTTTCAGTGTAGCGCGCATGTAAGGGCATGGCACACCTGTTATTGCTCGATCTCACATGCCAGAGCCTCACGTGTCCCTCTAGTAAGCTTGACGCGTACCGCGGGGGCATACCGCAGTCTCGTTCGTTAACGGAATTAAGCTGACAAATCGCTAGCACAACTAAAAACGGACATCCACCACCACCCACTGAATCGACAAAGCTTGCAATCTGTCCATCATTTCTGTAGCTGGCATGGTTGAGGTTTCCCGGGTGGAGTCGAATTAAGCCACAGGCTCCACTCCTGGTGGTGACCTTCTTGACATTCCTTTAAGGTTCATCTTTGCAACCATACTGCCCCCGGAAACCAAACACTTTGCCTTCATGGACGCTGTTCGGAGGTTCGTGGGAATAACGCCACCCGATCGGCAGTTGGCATAATTTATGGTGGGAAGTACGACGGTATATGATCGTCTTCGATTTCAGATTTTTATTTTTTTTGTATTTTACGTTTTTATTCCAGCCTTTCTTGACTTCATAAGGGCATGACATGCCTATATCTGTCTCCTCCTCCTCCTTTTACTCCTCCACCTCTTTTCTATATGTAGTTGCCCTTTTCCATATGTTATTTTTGTATTCTGAGCATTTTGTCTGCTTTGGGACACCTTTTAAGGTGTTTTGTAATTGTTTTATATGTGTTAGTATGTGTTTGTGTTTGCCTGCCATTCAATGGTGTTCTGTCATGATCTCATTTTCTGCTCCACCAGTTGAGAGTTCCCCTTCAGTTTTCTCTCTGGAGGTGACAGGAGGTAGTGCTGTTGGTTTAAGTGGTAGTGATCTGCCACCTGATGAGGAAGATAACGATTGGATCTCTGGAGTATCAGACTGGATATAAGACAGCCGACGCCCTATCCGGGTGCTGGTGATTCAGTCTGCTTCTCAGGTCATGGTCTTCAGCTCTCTTCCTGTCTTCTCAAGTTAAGTTTGTTTTTTGCTATTGTTCACACTTGCGCTTGTTGGTTAATTCAGTTTTTTGTGTAATCAGCCTGCCCCTGCTGGGCTATGCTGAAATTCCACTCCTATTAATCAGTATTTGCCAATCTGCTTTTTGTTCCTTATTAGATTGGCCTCTTTTTTGCTCTGTCTCAGGATATTTCAGAGTGCTGATATAGGTTTAGAAGACTAGTGACTTCAGGGTTAATTTTGTTATCAGAAGTGTTGGACAATATTTTTGGTAGGTTTTTTTTGGCAGATTGCAGACAGTGTCTTTCCTTTTCTGTCCTTTTTAGTTAGCCGGGCCTCATCGTTTGCTCAGCCTATTTTCCTGCCTGTGTTTGTGTTTTCATCTTTTTTCACTGTCAATACATGTGTGGGGGCTGTCTATTCCTTTGGGATCTGCTCTGGGGCAGTTAGTTTTCCTCTTTTCCTGCTTTAGGCTCATGTAGCTCTACGGTTGTGATGAGGCATCTAGGACCAACGTAGGAACGCTCCACGACTGCTGCTAGTTGTTGCGGTTAAGATCAGGGATCTGCAATCTGCATAGTTACCAATTTCTCTGGTTTTCTGAGACTTAGCTTGTTGTCTTTTTTCCTCCTCCGTTTCCCATTCATAACAGAATCACCAGCCATACCGCAGATTCTAGGGTACTCAAAAGCAGGGAAAAATTGTTTAAAAGACAAAGAAAAAAAAAAAGAAAAAGTGTCAGAATTTTTTTTTTTAATATATTTTTTCCTCTTTTTTTTTTCTGGGGCCGTAGGAGAATTTTTTTTTTTCCTAATGGAGATTAAGCAATTGTCTTATCGTGTGGAGCGACTTGCTGCTGAAGTGCAGGGAATTTCCTCCTACCTCATTCAGTCACAGGCTGCTGAACCTAACACCCCTACTCCTGATGTGTTTTCTGGGGATCGGTCTAAATTTCTGAATTTTAAGAATAATTGTAAATTATTTCTTGCCTTGAAGCCTAACTCATCGGGGAGCTCTGTGCAGCAGGTTAAAATTGTCATCTCCTTGCTGCGCGGCGATCCCCAGGATTGGGCTTTTTCTCTAACACCTGAAAATCCTATTCTGACTAATGTGGATGCATTTTTTCAGGCCTTGGGGTTGTTGTATGATGAACCTAATGCCGTTGATCAAGCTGAGAGAACCCTGTTGGCATTAAACCAGGGTCAGGATCCTGCAGAGTTTTACTGTCAAAAATTCCGAAAGTGGGTGGTCCTTACTACATGGAATGATAGTGCATTGGCAGCTCTCTTTCGGAAAGGTTTGTCAGAGACCGTAAAAGATGTTATGGTGGGATTTCCTGTTCCCTCTGGTCTGGATGGCTCTATGTCATTAGCCATTCAAGTTGATCGGCGTTTACGTGAACATAAAACTACATGGGAGGCGCTGCCACCTTTTGAACAAATGTCTGAAAATATGCAATGTGATGGGGTTTTGTCTAGGGTGCAACGTCGGGAGTTTAGAAGGCGTAATAAGCTGTGTTTTTTCTGTGGAGACGCCTCTCATACTATTTCTGTCTGCCCTAAATGAGAGAAACGTTTTGCACACACATTTGCTGTGGGCAGTATACAACCTAAGTTCCTTTTGGCAATTACTCTGATCTGCTCCTTTTCCACGTTTTCCACTAAAGCTTTTGTAGATTCTGGAGAAGCTTTGAATCTGATGGATTTGGACTTTGCTAAACGTTGTGGTTTGTCCATGATGCCTCTGCGGATGCCTATTCCTTTGAGGGGTATTGATGCTACTCCTTTGGCGGAGAATAAACCTCAGTTTTGGACCCAGGTGATAATGCGAGTTGCCCCAGACCACCAAGAAAATTGTAAATATTTGGTGCTGCATAATTTGCATGATACTATTGTCCTGGGGTTCCCCTGGTTGCAAACTCATAACCCAGTTTTGGATTGGAAATCTGTGTCTGTGGTGAGTTGGGGTTGTCAGTGTGTTCCTAGGGACGCTCCTGTTTTCTCCACCTCTCCTCAGTCTCATGATATTCCTGATTATCTGGCTGATTTCTCTTATGTTTTTAGTGAGAGTAAGTCTGCGTCTTTGCCTACTCATAGGAGTTATGACTGTGCAATTGAGTTGATGCCTGGGTGTAAATTTCCCAAGGGTCGGCTTTTCAACTTATCTGTACCCGAACTTGATGCTATGCGATCCTATATTAAGGAGTCGTTGGAGAAGGGTCTTATTAGACCATCCTCGTCACCGTTAGGTGCTGTTTTTTTTGTGGCCAAGAAAGATGGTTCATTAAGAAAGTGTATTGATTATCGTTCCCTTAACAAGATGACGGTTAAATATCAGTACCCGTTACCTCTGATGTCTCAGTTATTCTCCAGAGTTAAGAGTGCCTGCTGGTTTACTAAGCTTGACCTCAGGGGGGCGTATAATCTTATTCGCATCAAGCACGGGGATGAATGGAAGACGATGTTTAATACTCCGGAGGGACATTTTGAGTACCTGGTGATGCCTTTTGGGCTCACTAATGCCCCTTCTGTCTTCCAATCCTTCATGAATGATATTTTCCGGGACTTTGTGGATACGTTTTTGATTATCTATTTGGATGATATTCTGATCTTTTCCAGTGATTGGGATTCTCATGTGGAACATGCTCGGACTGTGTTCCGGATTTTGAGGGAGAATTCCCTGTTTGTTAAGGGATCGAAATGCCTCTTTGGTGTACAGAGGATTTCATTTTTGGGATTTATCTTGTCTCCGTCGACTATTGAAATGGACCCGGCCAAGGTACAGGCCATTTATGATTGGGTTCAGCCTACTTCTTTGAAGGCTCTCCAGAAGTTTTTGGGATTTTCTAATTTCTATCGTAAATTTATAGGTAATTTTTATAGTATTGTCAAACCACTGACTGATCTGACCAAGAAGGGAGCTAATGTGCTGAATTGGTCTCCTGAGGCTGTCTCAGCATTTCAGGAGCTTAAATGGAGATTTACTTAAGCTCCAGTTTTACGGCAACCTGATGTCTCACTTCCATTTCAAGTGAAAGTGGACGCTTCTGAGATTGGTGCAGGAGCTGTGTTGTCCCAAAACGACCCTGTGACTTCTAAGATGAATCCCTGTGCCTTCTTTTCTCGAAAGTTTTCCCCATCTGAACGCAACTATGACGTGGGGAATCGAGAATTGTTGGCCATGAAATGGGCATTTGAGGAGTGGAGACATTGGTTGAAGGGAGCTAGACATCAATTTGTGGTCCTCACCGATCACAAGAATCTGATTTATCTGGAGTCGGCCAAACGCTTGAATCCTAGACAGGCTAGATGGGCCTTGTTTTTCACGCATTTTAATTTTGTGGTCTCTTTTCTTCCGGGCACTAAGAATGTTAAGGAAGACGCCCTCTCTAGGAGTTTCTTTGCTGATTCTCCTAATGTGACCGAGCCTACTACTATCCTAGGTGAGGGGGTAGTTCTTTCTGCCATTTCGCCCGATTTGAGACGCGCCCTGGAGAAATTTCAGGAGGATAAACCTGAGCGTTGCCCTACGAGAAGATTGTATGTTCCTGACCAGTGGAGAAAGAGAGTGATGTCTGAAGTCCATTGCTCCGCATTGGCTGGTCATCCGGGTATTTTTGGTACCAGAGATTTGGTGAGTCGGTCGTTTTGGTGGCCTGCCTTATCTCGTGATGTCAGGAATTTTGTACAGTACTGTGGGACTTGTTCTCGGTCTAAATCCTGTTCTCGTTCTAGTGGGTTGCTGATGCCCCTGTCGGTGCCCAAGAGGCCATGGACCCATATCTCAATGGATTTTATTTCTGATCTTCCTGTCTCTCAGAGAATGACTGTTATCTGGGTGATTTGTGATAGATTTTCGAAGATGGTCCATCTTCCACTCCCAAAGTTGCCATCTTCCGCTGAGTTGGTGCCCTTGTTTTTACAACGGGTGGTTCGGTTACACGGGATTCCTGAGAACATTGTCTCCGATAGAGGGGTCCAGTTTGTTTCCAGATTCTGGAAAGCCTTTTGTTCCAATCTGGGAATTCAGTTATCCTTCTCCTCCGCGCATCATCCCCAGACCTATGGTCAGACTGAGAGAACAAACCAGACCCTGGAGTCTTATTTAAGATGTTTTATATCTGCTGATCAAGATGATTGGGTCTCATTTTTGCCCTTTGCCGAATTTGCGCTGAACAATAGAGCTAGTTCTGCCACTCTGATGTCACCCTTTTTCTGTAATTTTGGGTTTCATCCTCGATTCTCTTCAGGGCAAGTGGAATCTTCGTCCTGCCCAGGTGTGGACACTGTGGTTGTGAGAATGCAGCAGATATGGGACCAAGTGGTGGATAAGTTGTCACTCTCTCAGGAAAAGGCCCAGTGTTTTTCCAACCGGCGTAGGACCATTGGTCCCCGGTTTAAAGTGGGTGATATGGTTTGGCTGTCGTCTAAGAATATTCCTATGAAGGTTGCATCTCCAAAATTTAAGCCAAGATTTATTGGACCTTATAAGATTTTGGAGATTCTTAATCCTGTTTCTTTTCGATTAGCTCTTCCAGTTACGTTCAAAATCCATAACGTATTTCACAAATCACTGTTGAAGAGGTTTGTTGAGCCAGTAGTTCCTGTGGCGGCACCTCTTGATCCTGTATTGCTAGGCAATGTGGAATATGAGGTAGAGAAAATATTGGATTCTCGTTTGGTTAGACGGAAACTCCAGTATTTGGTCAAATGGAAGGGTTATGGCCAGGAGGATAATTCTTGGGTCTCTGCCTCTGATATTCATGCCAATAAATTGGTTTGTGCTTTTCACCGGGCCCATCCTGATCGGCCTGGTGGCATGGATACAGTACCATATATCTGATGTTATTTTGTTTTCATTTTCTGCAAAATTTTGAAGTTTGGTGGAAGAGGCCGCTAAGGCTGGAGGCGTTGAGCCTGCGTCATCATCTGGCTCCGGAACGCCTGGAAGGCTACCTTTTCTGGGAGTAGGTTAACCGCTTTTAAAACTGGAGCATCAGGAGCTGGCTTTGGCTTACATTGCCGAAACAGACTCCAGCAAATATGCCATCCTCTTCTGAAGTTTCAAACAATGCAAGCACTGAGTTGTCAAGTGCTGGCTCCTGGTCAGGAAGAACCCCTTTCCTTGTGTCCTTCACCCCCACCCAAAGTGAATGATGCAGCAGGCCACACTTCACATTAGTCCATGTAGCTCTTTCTATCATACCATGCCAGAGTTATCAAGTCAAATCATGAATTCCCCAGTCCAAGATGAATCTGACATGGAGTGTGGTTGGCCAGCCAAGGCAGTGGGGTTAATCAGTACCGGGCCGGTGTCTCAGAGGGATGTGTCACGTTGGTGGTGATGACCCGTTCCGTGGCCCTGGGCGTCCATGCAAAGGGGTGAATAACGTTTATAGGTGAATGATACGTGACTCCACCTGTGGTTTCTGATCAGATTGACCCGCGCTGCATTGTTGCTTCTCTAGGACAGATGTTGTGGTGCAGCTAAGATGTAGAAGCCCTGCACAGGTAGGGCTGTAGTCGCAGGGCAGATGAAAGAGTTGGTAGATGGTGTGCAGTGCAGGATGTAGCAGAGCCATGCACCAGGCGCAGGAGAAAGATGATAGACACAGTCGTGCAGTTCCATTACCTGTACTTGGTAAGTGCCGTCCAAGACCCAGAGTACAGATGGAGAAGGAGTTGGTCAGCCTGGATGCAAATTTGGAATTCTCTCTCTGCAGATAGGTAGTGTGGCCTCCATTCTAGCGCTTTTCTGAGGTACTCGCAATACTGAGTTCACTGAAGTTCCCCCTGTTGACTCTCTTTTGGAACTTTCTCGCATGGCAGGCAGCCATAGCCTTTTCCTTCTGGCTCACACACGTCGCTGCTGGGGCTTCCAAGCCTTAGTTGGAACAGAGCATTTACAGCTGCTACTTCCTTCGGTTTCTGCTGCAGGACTGTCAGTGTCCCTACAAACTCGGAGACCGGAATCCAGACCATGCGCTCCAGCTAGGAGTGAGCCTTAACTCTGCTCATCCTCCAGCTCCCCTTCTCAGGTCCACACACTTCCCCTTCCCTTCACAGACTGCCCTAACTTACCTCCTACCGACCACAGAGAGCAGCTCCTCAGCAGTCAGGTTCAGAGGTCTCCCTGCTGGCCTGGAGTGGGAACTGTGTTGTGTGTTAGTTTAACTGCTAGAGAGATCCTTCGTTGCTCCCAAGCATGACATCACACTCCCTAGGAGGAAGGTAATGCCACTATGGCGACCGTACTCCTGTAGGCGCCACAAGTGCACTGATGCCCAGCCACTGCTAGATGATTCTGCTGGTACATTGACCCAGACCACTACAATCCCTTCGCACTATACACAGCCAGAATCTGTCCCTGATGAAACTCAGGTTCCCCTTCCCGCATAATATACCACCTTACACGGTGACAAAGAGGAAGGTGCAGATGAAAGTGCAGGTTCCTTGAGCAGGTGGGGGGGCATACTCATGGGCGACGGCACTGGCACAGGGCCCCTCATAGTACGCAAAAGTGTCTCTGCCGGTGGGAGGCCACCCGCTGTCAGACAAACCGCCGTACTATGAGGGGCCCTGTGCCAGTGCCGTTGCCAACGAGTGGGCCCCCCCTGCTTGCTCAGGATCGCTGCACTTGCAAAGTTGAAACTTACCTCTCCCTGCTCCACCGCCGTGACGTCTTCCGTGTTTCCTGACAGTGACATTCTGGTCAGAGAGCGCGATGACATCACGTCGGAACGTCTTCTGTCTAAATAGTCAAAGTGCAGTTAGATGGAAGATGGGGATGACGAGGAGTCCAGACTAGTACAGGGATTCCCTAGCGAGGAGACTTATTTCATTGTTTTCAATGTTGGGACAGCAATTTTTGGGGAGCACTATACTCTGGAGAATGATATATGAGGCCCACCATACACTGGAGCATTCCAAAGGTGGACATCAGACACTGGAGCAGCATTTCCAGGGCCCATTATACACTGGAGTATTAGAAATGGGGCCCATTACATATGGAGCATTATTTGGGCCCATAAGACAGTGGAGCTTCATCCATGAGGACCAACATATACTGTAGCATTATGTGGAGCTCATCATATACTGTTTCAAACATTATATGGGACCAATGATTCTGTATGGAGAAATGTATGGGCCTCATAACTCTGTATAGCGCACTATGCGGTGGCCATAATACTGTATGGAGTAATATACTGTCCGTTTTTGGAGCTATTGGAGAATTTAAAATGGATATCAGTCATGAGATGTAAGAAGTGAAGTATTTTTCATTGTACTATACCACTATTTCTCTGCCGTATCAGAGGATCATGAATTGTAGCATGTGTTAAAGGAGCCCAGTGACACTCTTTGGCCCAGGGCACACGAAAATCTGGAGTCAGCCCTACCCCCCCGCAACTTTAGCCAAATAACCCCCAGTTTTCAATGCCTAACTATTATTATAAAGTAGATTAAGGTTGACAAGCTTAAGTAATAAGAATTGATGTTTTTGGCATTAAAATGGGCACTGTAGGTGTGTTTCCTGTCCTCCACTCCCTGCCGACCTTGGCTCCCCATTGACTTGCATTGGGTTTCGTGTTTCAGTCGGCCTTCGACTTTTCACGATAATTGGCCGATTGCGTTCTACCCAACTTTTGAGAAAGTCGGGTTTCATGAAACCTGACTCGACCCGAAAAAAGGCAACGTCACTCATCTCTAGCTCAGCAGAGGAGGAGGAAGATGAAGAGGTCACATAGACACAGCGTTATGCAACCATGACAACCAATGCATCTTGAAGCCCAAGTCTGGCAGCGGACCGCAGCATTCACGATTCTGCAGTTGCCTAGCTTGGGTCTTTTTTTTCAGACTGGCAAAAATCTAAAAAATCATGTTTTCTGTCAACTTTTTTAAAAATAACCTAGTAGAGTAAAAAAATGAAACAATTTCAGTATTACATACATGACCTGGCACATGTGCGATCAACTTGCATTTATCTGGTACTGTCACTGTGTTAAAATGCAGACTAGCAGGTATCACCAACCATCAACCCCATCAACCGCATCTTCTGATTCTTCCTCCTCCCTCACCGTGGCACGTGTTTTCACACAGGTCTCCAGCTGAAGAACCTCCACTTGTTTACCCCCTACAGTTGTGGTGACTGAGAGCCTGTCAGCTGATGTGGAATTGGATATGCCTGTTGTTTTTGACTGATCTTACATACCAAGCACACCCCATCTTTCTCAATACTCTATAACATCTCTGCCTGTACCTCTCTCACAGTTCAGCAGCTTGTCGTGTTCACCCTACTCCACACTGTGTCTCATCACAGAAGCAAACCCTCATTTGTGCAGTTGTGCTCATGTAAAAAATTCTTTACTCCTACACATGGCAAAGTTAACAGCTTGAATTTCACGATCTTCAATTTACTAGTAATAATAACCTTTATGTGACGCTAGTCAAGCCGTGAGTCAGAATCGTCAAGGAGTCCAAGGTCAGAAGCCAGGAGGGTACATCATGAACAGAAGGAAGAGACAAAAGCATAGTTAGGTAACATTCTGAGGTAAGAGTATCGGGAGGATAATGGATCAGACCAGAAGGGGTTAAACAGGCGGATGGTCAGAACGAAGTCCAAGGTCAGACAACAGATGGACGCGCAACAGTTAGGCAGTTAAAAGATGAAGACGATATGATTCCCTCTACGTTATCCATGGTTGTCAGGAGGGGATGGAGGAAGAAAGCTTGTATGTTATAATGCTACCAACACACTGTGGAGTTGTACCTCATGAAAGAGACCGATCCATGAGAGCCTTCTTGTAACACTATCTGCAACATGATTGTTACCTGTACAGTTATGATTCCAAATAATGCTGACTACTGGGTTGCCAGTGTGTTCTCTCCACAGTACAAAAGCAAATTTTGCCTGTTGCTTTCCCCCTGGAAAGGGACAGGCCCATGCTGCAGTATTAAAACATGCTGGAAGACAACCTCGACAGTGGTTTTCCCCAACACAGCAGTGAGGAACACAGTTTGATTCGCAGTGATGGCCTTCCAACCACAGAAACGTTCATTTGTTAATGTGAAAACAAGAGCGCAGTCTTGCAGTGCTGTGCTGTTGTCCTGCATTACAACCCCACCAAGGACAGGATCTGCAAAGAGTTTGTATGTTCTACCAGTGTTTGCGAGGGTTTTCTATCCACACTACAAAAACATATAGATAGTAAATTTAGATTGTGAGTCTCAATGATGACAGTGCCCATAATGTCTGTAAAGCGAATGTTGAATTATTGACGGTATATAAGTGATAAACCCCCTCCAAAAAAAATTGAAAGCGATGCTCAGCAACACTCAAGTGGCACACCTATCAGTTTTGTAAATTACTAGTGTCAGAAAAATGTAAGGATAGTAACACGGGTTGTTGACTCAACGGCAGTGGAGGACTACCTGTATTGGAGGTCTACTGCTACAGGCAACACACATGAAGGAGACCCAATTTTGAATCTACACCTTTACAAAAATTAGTGTCACACACAAAGTGGCAGCAATTTTACCACAGTAGAAATAGTATAATAGGGACCGACAGGTCTTCCACTACACCAACCCAGCAGATGAACACCCAAGTAGGACTGTTCACATTTCCACAAATTAGTGTTAACGTCTCCAGCAGCAGCAATAACAGCAGGCACATAAGCCCCACTAAAGATATTAAAGACTGCAATCACACAAGGACAATGCAGCACACTAAAAACTACGACATCCAGAAACAGAAGTTGTCAGTTGCCATTGGATAGGACATCACGTTAGTGGTTCTATAGTGCTTTCAGAAACATTAACACTTACCCCACATACAGCTTGAGCACCAAGCCTAATCCCCCTTTCTCCACGACCTCACTTTTTTCCAGTCATGTTGCTTAGATAATTTGCTAGGAGCACTATATTAGCAACTAAAAAGGCACACATTTGTCCAAGGTAACAAAAAAATTTCTGCAGTACTCAGGGTTCCTAAGAGCACAGTGACCTCCATAATCCCTATATTGAAGAATTTTGGGACCACCAGAAGTCTTCCTAGACCTGGCCATCCAGCCAAACTGAGCAATCATGGGAGAAGAGCCTTGGTGAGAGAGGTAAAGAAGAACCCGAATATGACTGTGGCTGAGCTCCATAGATGCGGTAGGGAGATAGGAGAAAGTTCCACAAAGTCCACTATCACTGCAGCTCTCCACCAGCCAGGCCTTTATGGCAGAGTGGCCCGACGGAAGCCTCTCCTCAGTGCAAGACATATGGTGGCCAGCTTAGAGTTTGGTAAAAAACACATGAAGGACTCCCAGACTATGAGAAATAATATTCTCTGGTCTGATGAGAAGGAGATAAAACTTTTTGGTGATAATTCTAAGTGGTATGTGTGGAGAAAACCGGGCACTGCTCATCACCTGCCCAATACAATCCCAACAGTGAAACATGGTGGTGGCATCTATGGGGGTGTTTTTCAGCTGCAGGGACAGTGCAACTGGTTGCCATTGAAGGAAACATGAATGCAGCCAAGTACAGAGATACTGGACTACAGACTTGGCCGAATGTTAACCTTCCAACAAGATGATGACCATAACTATACAGCTAAAATAAAAAAGGAGTGGATCCAGAACAACTTTATGACCATTCTTGACTGGCTCAGCCACAGCCCTGACCTAAACCCAATTGAGCATCTCTGGAGAGACCTGAAAATGACTGTCCACCAATGTTCACCATCTAACCTCACGGACCTGGATTGGATCTGCAAGGAAGAATGGCAGAAGATCCCCAAATCCTGGTGGGAAAAACTTGTTGCATCATTCCCAAGAAGACTCATGGCTGTACTAGCTCAAAAGGGTGCTTCTACACAATACTGAGCAAAGGGTCTGAATACTTATGACCATGTGATATTTCAGTTTTTCTTTTTCAATAAATTTGCAAAAATGTCTACATTTCTACTTTTTCAGTCAAGATAAGGTTCAGAGTGTACATTAATGAGAAAAAAATTAACTTTTTTTGAATTTACTAAATGGCTGCAATGAAGCAAAGAGTGAAAAATGTAAAGGGGTCTGAATACTTTCCGTACCCACTGTATATCTATTCTATCTATTCTAGTCTTCTAACCTGTAGCTATGATTTTACTGTATGTGGCACATGAATTGCCAGCTTTCATTCTATCTATCTAATATAAATATATACAGTATATATATATATATATATATACATATATATACATGTGTATATGTGTATGTGTGTATATAGATAGGTAGATAGATAGATAGAAAGATAGATAGATAGATAGATAGATGTACACTGCTCGAAAAAATAAAGGGAACACTTAAACAACAGAGTATAATTCCAAGTAAATCAGACTTCTGTGAAATCAGACTGTCCACGTAGGAAGCAACACTGATTGACAATCAATTTCACATGCTGTTGTGCAAATGGAATACACAACAGATGGAAACTAATGGCAATTATCAAGACACACTCAATAAAGGAGTGGTTCTGCAAGTGGGGATCACAGAACACATCTCAGTACCAATGCTTTCTGGTTGATGTTTTGGTTACTTTTGAATGTTAGTTGGGCTTTCACACTTGTGGTAGCATGAGATAGACTCTACAACTCACACAAATGGCTCAGGTAGTGCAGCTCATCCAGGATGGCATATATTTGCTGTGTCTGTCAACGTAGTGTCCCAAGAGGTGTCGGCTCATGAGAGTGTACTACTCCCGTCAGCCTATGCCTACTGCTGCTAATAACAGTGAGCGCAAACTTGTCTGATGAAACTGCTCATCAGCCGGTGATTGTTGCATCTCGGCACTGTCCAGGCTGTAAGCCAATTATCGCAGACTACGGTGAGGGACAGTAAGTTGGACAGGTGAGGGATATTGTTGATTTTTATTTTTTTAGAGGAGACCGCGGCTTCAATGGAATGGGCATTAGGTGAGTATTTTTGTTGTATATTATTTTATGCTTTTTACATGGGACCAGGGCTTCAATGGATTGGATGTAAGGTGAATTTAACAGTGTTTGTTATTTTTAAATATATAAGTATATTTTTAAAAGAGTGTGCAATTTTATTTCAGATTAAGGAATTTATTCTGGGTGTTTTTTAATGACAATATGACTATGTGGTTAGTAATGAATAGGTGTCGGAAAATACAAACACAAGTATGAACTCTACTTGCTACCACCACAGGACAAGTGGGAAAAGCCAGGTAAAGTGTCAGAATTTTCACATTTAACCTCTTTACTCTCAAGGGTGGTTGTCACGTTAATGACCGGGCCAAGTTTTACAATTCTGATCACTGTCCCTTTATGAGGTAATAACTTTGGAATGCTTCCATGGATCCTGGTGATTCTGACAATGTTTTCTCGTTACATATTGTACATCATGATAGTGGTAAAATTTCTTTGATATGACTTGTGTTTATTTGTGAAGAAAAACGGAAATTTGGTGAAAATGTTGAAAATTTTGCAATTTTCCAACTTTGAATTTTCATGACCTTAAATCACAGAGATATGTCACACAAAATACTTAATAAGTAACATTTCCCACATGTTTAGCCAAGATTTTCAGCCCATTTTTAAAGGCTGAAAGTGCCCCTCTCTGCTTATACTCAAGTCATATACACCAGGGGGTCGGGAGGGGAGGGAGAGCTGGGGTGTCAGATCATACTCACCCCCTCCTGGTGCATCACTGCGGCCTCTCTGCTTCTCCCAAGGTCTTCGGGACCTGTGTTCAGCTGTCACATGGCACCGCTCATTAAAGTCATGAATATGCACATATTCATTACTTTAATGAGGGTTACCACGTGACCGCTGAAGGAAGAGATGCCAGAGACCACGGAAGATGCAGGGGCTTGTAGAAAAAAAAAAAGTTCCAGCTTCCAGGATAATAACTTTTTATTCCAAAATATAGATATAAAATTCCATATACAGCTTTCTCCCCATATACAAATGGATGTGTGACGGGCACTGAATCAGCTATGCGTTTTGACACTTAATGGATCTTTTTCACGGCTGAAAAATTAGTGACATGACGCAAGTCTTATATTTTTCAAGGACCAATAGAAATGACAACTGCTGTCACATGATTAAATTGATAGGTCCTGCACGCATTTGTCGACATAATGCAAGATTGCGTTATACTAATTCATTAAAATACAAAACAGAAACAAATTTAACATATATTAAAATACAGAAATAATTAATAATAATACATGATTTCGTTTCTTTTGTTTAAACCGCTAGGATATCTAGAGCCTAAATGTAGGATCCAGAATGCTTCTCTTGTGAGAAGCCTTTTTTTTTCTCTATCTCCTCCACGTTTGGAGCTTTTAACACATTCTATTCCAACAATTGACATAGTTTCTAAATTACTATTATGTTGTGTCAGGAAATAACCAACCTTTAATACGGGATTTACCAGGTTACCTTAAAGATTCCAAAGATGTTCTGGCTACTTTTTCGATAAAAATGTGGCATGAGAATTATATGTGGCTGAGTTGCGATGTTATATCGTTGTATACTTGTATTCCGCACAGTTTAGCCATGGAAGCATTAAAGTTTTCACTAGTCCATATGAGTAGTTATTCGGAAGATCTAATTAATTTTTTGTTACTGGTGGTTTATTTTCATTTGAAACACAATTTTTTTTCATTCGATGGTAATAATAATAATAATAATAATAATCTTTATTTATATAGCGCCAACATATTCCACAGCGCTTTACAGTTTAACAGTTTCAAAACACAAGTCATAAGTAACAACGCTAACAATACAATAATTAAAGCAAGATAAGACGAAATAAGACGACCCTGCTCGTGAGAGCGTACAATCTACAATGAGGTGAGGGAGATACAGAGTACAGGTGTGTATTTACAATGGTGTATTTACAATGAAGGTCCAGCCATCTTGCAGGAGTGAAGGATGGATGGAGATAGTGAATGGGCTACGCACGCACACTTACACAGAGAATGACTTTGATTAGTGAATGTGATAGGCCGCTCTGAACAGGTGTGTTTTGAGGGAGCGCCTAAAACTATGCAAATTGTGGATAGTCCTGATTTCTTGGGGTAGAGCATTCCAGAGAATAGGAGCAGCACGGGAGAAGTCTTGGAGTCGGGAGTGGGAGGTACGGATTAGTGCAGAGGTTAGTCGAAAGTCGTTTGCAGAGCGCAGCGATCGGCTAGGCCGATAGACAGAAATGAGAGAAGAGATGTAAGGGGGTGCCGCACTGTGGAGAGCTTTGTGGGTGAGAACAAGTACTTTGAATTGGATCCTATAATGAATGGGCAGCCAATGTAAGGACTGGCGAAGAGCGGACGCGTCCGAGTACCGATTACCCAGATGGACGATCCTGGCTGCTGCATTGAGTATGGACTGGAGAGGGGATAGTCGAGTGATGGGGAGGCCAATTAATAGAGCGTTGCAGTAATCCAGGCGAGAGTGGATCAATGCAACAGTGAGGGTTTTTGTTGTTTCCATAGTGAGAAAAGGGCGCATTCTAGAGATGTTCTTTAGGTGTAAGTGGCAAGAGCGGGCAAGGGATTGTATATGGGATGTAAAGGAGAGATTGGTGTCAAACATAACACCCAGACAGCACACCTGCTGCCGGGGCGTTATTGTGGTACCACCCACGGAGAAGGAAATGTCCGATTTAGGGAGGTTAGTAGACGGCGGGAGCAGAAGAAGTTCAGTTTTGGAGAGGTTGAGTTTCAGATAGAGAGCGGACATGATATTGGAGACTGCGGACAGACAGTCACTGGCGTTCTGTAGTACAGCGGGGGTAAGGTCGGGGGAAGACGTGTATAGTTGTGTGTCATCAGCATAAAGATGGTACTGAAAGCCAAATCTGCTGATGGTCTGTCCAATTGGGGCCGTGTAGAGAGAGAAAAGAAGGGGGCCAAGGACTGAGCCCTGAGGTACCCCGACAGCAAGAGGAAGAGGAGATGACGTGGAGCCAGAGAACAAAACAATTTATTTATGGTACAATTTATTTGCAGAAATCAGGAGTTCCTATGGGAGCGAAATACTCCCCACCGCTCGCCAATTTAACAATGGCGTATTGGGAAAAACAATTTATGTATTCGGTGGAAAATCCCTTTGTGCAGAGCATTAACTGGTATGGTAGATTCATTGATGATACCCTGATCATTTGGGAGGGGGATGTGTCTACCATACCAGTTTTCGTGGAATATCTAAATTCTAATACATACAACATAAAATGTACCTGCAAAATGGATAAAACTCATATATCTTTTTTAGATCTAGAACTATGGGGAATTGAAGGCCAAAATATTATGTCCAATACGTACTGCAAACCCATCTCAGGGAATACAATATTGCATTCACGCAGCGGACATCCTAAACATGTAATCAGGTCTATTCCCACAGGTGAACATATAAGAATAAAAAGAAACTGCAGGGATAATCAAACTAAAAATAAAGAATTTGCTGAATTGCATAAAAAACTGAAAAAAAACGGTTATCCAAACTGGATGTTGAAAAGAACGGAGAGGATTGCAGAGAAAAAGGACAGATCAGACTTATTAGTACCAAAAGAAAATCATGAAAATAAAAGTGATATAAATAAAAAACCTTTCTTAGTCTGGAATATAGCCTTCAATTTGATAAAATAAAAAAAAAAATGTGAAAAATCTACCAATTCTGTACGAGGATGATGTTTTGTCAAAAATTTTAGAATCAGGTACTAATGACATTGCTAGACTTGCTCCCACTATTGGGGATTTGGTTTCTCCGAGTTTTTTCTCATCAGCACCTGTTATAAATAACTGGTTGAAAACTACAGGTTTTTTTCAAGTGTGGTTCAGAAAAGCACAAAATGTGCAAATATGCACATAAAACAAATAAGTTCAATAATTCAGACAATACTCAAACATTTAGCATTAAACAGTTTATTAACTGCAATACTGAAAATGTAGTATATAAAATATACTGTGATAAATGCAATTTGTCATATATAGGTTGCACAACAAGAAAGTTAAAAACTCGTATTTTAGAGCATATCAGGGACGTGGAAAACAATAATACAAATATGCGCAATATATCCATGGCCTCTAAACATTTCCTGACACAACATAATGGAAATTTAGAAACTATGTCAATTGTTGGAATAGAATGTGTTAAAAGCTCCAAACGTGGAGGAGATAGAGAAAAGAGGCGCATTCTCAATCCTATATTTAGGCTCTAGATATCCTAGCGGTTTAAACAAAAGAAACAAAATCATGTATTATTATTTCTGTACTTTAATATATGTTATATTTGTTTCTGTTTTGTATTTTAATGAATTAGTATAACGCAATTGTGCATTATGTAGACAAATGCGTGCAGGACCTGTCAATTAAATCATGTGACAGCAGTTGTCATTTCTATTGGTCCTTGAAAAATATAAGACTTGCGTCATGTCACTAATTTTTCAGCTGTGAAAAAGATCCACTAAGTGTCGAAACGCATAGCTGATTCAGTGCCCGACACACATCCATTTGCATATGGGGAGAAAGCTGTATATGGAATTTTTTATCAATATTTTAGAATAAAAAGTTATTATCCTGGAAGCTGGAACTTTTTTTTTTTCTGCAATCAATTGTCGTTTGGATCCAGACGAGGTTCCGTGCTCCGTCTGTGGTTGGTGAGCTGGCTAGGGCTTTTTTTCAGCTCGCTTTTTATATGTGTGTTTATAAGATGCAGGGGCTGCAGAGACTGCACCAGGAAGGGGTAAGTATATGCAATATTCACCTGTCCCCGTTCCACCGCCTCGCGCCGCTCTGTCCTATGCGTCCTCTGTCTGTGACGTTCAGGTCAGAGGGTGCGTCGTGCCCTCTGCCTGAACAGTCACGGACAGAGGAACCGGAAGACAGAGCGGTGCGCAGCAGTGGAACGGGAAAAGGTGAATAGCTCAGGTGGCAGGGCTTGAGCCAGCGGTGACACCGGCACCTGTCCCCCATAGTGCGCCGGTGTCCCCACGTGCACTAACACTGGCACCTGGCCCCCAGCAATGAGAGGTGAGTATGTCATTTCTTTATTTGCAGCAGCATATGGGGTCATAACCTTTATGGAGCAGCACATAGACATCTTATGGGGCAGCATATGGGGCATAATCTTTGAAGCATCTTATGGGGCAGCATATGGGGCATAATCTATGGAGCAGCATATGGGGCATAACTATGGAGCATTTTATGGGCCATCATATGGGGCATAATCTATGGAGCATCTTATGGGTCCATAATCTTTATGGAGCAGCATATGGGGCATAATCTATGGAGCATCTTATGGGGCAGCATATGAGGCATAATGTATGGAACATTTTATGGGTGTCATGATCCCGGCTGGATTATGACAGATAAATGCACATGTAACCTTTTTTTTTCCTAAGCTGTGTGCCTAAAGTTAGTTTTGCCCCCGGTGGCCATTAGGGTAATTGCACTGTGGTGGTTCCAGTTCTAGTTTTGCCCCCGGTGGCCGTTAGGGTCATTGCACTCTGGTTACTTTAGTTTAGTGCACGTGATTATAAAGCAGGTGTGATTGCTCTGGCTCTGACCTATAAAAGAGTCAGGTGTTGCAATCATGGTTGGTGATATTGGTCATTTCAACCTTCCTTGGCGGATAAAGGAGCTAGAGAGAGTTCCTTGCAGCTCAGTCAGAGTCCTGGTGTGGAAGGAGCCACAGAGAGGAGTTCCTTGCAGCTCTGACAAAGCTTGGTGAAGCAGCAGCTATTCAGGAGGAAAGCTGCATTCTGGTGCTGGACTCTGATGCTGGGAGCAAGAGCGACAGAGCAAAGCTTAGTGTGTTATCCCTGTTTGTGCCTTTACTTTTGTGTGTTTCAGTGCAGTGGTGGGATTAGTTTCTGCACCGTCCATTTCACTAGAAAGGACTAGGTGCAGGGCGAGCTAGAGTTTTTACATATCCTGCTCAGCGCCAGGTGCGGAACCTGCATAGAGACTGTCAGGAGTGTAGAAACACTGACTCAGGGGAGTGCAGGAGGTCTCCACATCCCCGTTCCCTATCGCAGGGCCCTCCATTGTATCGGTTTCCCTGGTGTTTCCCTTTATTATTTAAATTCACCCTGCTGGAGGCGGTGTATCCAGATACATGTATAATTCTGAAATTTGCCTGCTGGAGGCAGTGTATCTGGCTGCATGTTGTATTATTTAAATTCACCCTATTGGAGGAGGTGTATCCAGGGTCACGTGTGTCAGAGAAATTTGCCCTGCTGGAGGCGGTGTGTCCAGTCACATGTAACCATCACAATGAGGCCATAACTATTATGGAGCAGCATATGGAGCATCTTATGGGGCATCATATGGGGCATAATATAGGGAGCATCTTATGGGGCAGCATATGGGGCATAATCTATGGAACATCTTATGGGGCCATAACCTTTATGGAGCAGCATATGGGGCATATTATTCTATGGATCATCTTATGGGGCCATTATTAACCATTGTGCAGCATTATATGGGGAATGTTTTCCTATGGAGCATCTTATCGGGCCATCATTAACCTTTGTGCAGCATTATATGGGGCATATTTTGTATGGAGCATCTTATGGGGCAGCATATGCGGCATAATCTTTAGAGCAGCATATGGGGCATAATCTATGGAGTATCCTATGGGGCAGCATATGGGGCATAATCTATGGAGCATCTTATGGAGCAGCATATTGGGCATAATCTATGGAGCATCTTATAGGGCAACACATGGGGCATAATCTATGGAACATCTTATGGGGCCATAACCATTATGGAGCAGCATATGGAGCATCTTATGGGGCATCATATGGGGCATAATCTAGGGAGCATCTTATGGGGCAGCATATGGGGCATAATCTATGGAGCATCTTATGGGGCAGCATATGGGGCATAATCTATGGAACATCTTATGGGGCCATAACCTTTATGGAGCAGCATATGGGGCATATTATTCTATGGAGCATCTTATGTGGCCATTATTAACCTTTGCGCAGCATTATATGGGACATATTTTCCTATGGAGAATCTTATGGGGCATTAATTAACCTTTGTGCAGCATTATGTGGATCATATTTTTGCATGGAGCATCTTATGGGGCCCATCATGAACTTTATGGAGCATCATATGGGGCCCACCTTGAACTTTATGGAGCATTATATGGGGCATATTTTGTATGGAGCATCTTATGGGGCCATCATGAACTGTATGGAGCATTATAAGAAGCTCCTGATTCAATATGGATATTCAAAAACATTTAACTTACTGGTCTCAATTAATTTTACCTTTATTGGTATCCATTTTTATTTTTGAAATTTACCAGTAGCTGCTGCAGTTTCTACCCTAGGCTTATACTCAAGTCAATAAGTTTTCCCAGTTTTTTGTGGCAAAATTAGGGGGGTCGGCTTATACTCGGGTTGGCTTATACTCGGATATATATGGTAATTTACATCAGCACAATTTTGGAACCAAATTTTTTTTGTTAGGAAGTTATAAGGGTTAAAAGTTGACCTATGATTTCTCATTTTTACACCTTTTTTTAGGGACCACATCACATTTGAAGTCACTTTGAGGGGTCTATATGACAGAAAATATTCAAAAGTGACACCATTCTAAAAACTGCACCCCTCCAGGTGCTGAAAACCACATTCAAGAAGTTTATTGACCCTTCAAGTGCTTCACAGGAGTTTTTTGAATGTTTTAAAATAAAGAACATTGAACTTTTTTCACAAAAAATTACTTCAGGTCCAATTTTTTTATTTTTCCATGGGTAACAGGAGAAATTGGACCTCAAAAGTTATTGTGCAATTTGTTCTGAGTATGCTGATGCCCCATATGTTTGGGTAAACCACTGTTTGGGCGCATGGCAGAGCTCGGAAGGGAAGGAGTGCCATTTGACTTTTTCAATGCAAAACTGGCTGAAATTGAGATCGGATGCCATGTTGCATTTGGAGAGCTCCTGATGTGCCTGAACAGTGGAAACCCCCAACAAGTGACCCCTTTTTGGAAACTTGATCCCCCAAGGAACTTGTCTAGGATTGTGGTGAGAAGTTTGAACTCCCAGGTGCTTCACTAAAGTTTATAACGCCCGAGTGTGAAAATAAAGAAAATCTTATTTTTTCCACAAACATGATCTTTAGTCCTCAATTTTTTATTTTCCCAAGGATAACAGGAGAAATTGGACCCCAAAAGTTGTTGCTCAATTTGTCCTGAGTCCACTGATACCCTATTTGTGGGGGAAAGCTACTGTATGGGCACACGTCAGGGCTGGGAAGCGAATTAGTGATGTTTTGGATTGCAGACTGATTGTATGGTCTGCGGGCATCATGTCGCGTTTGGATAGCCCCTGATGTGCCTAAACAGTGGAAACCCCCACTAGTGACCTCATTTTGGAAACTAGACCCCCAAGGAACTTAGATAAATGTGTGGTGAGAACTTTGAACCTTCAAGTGCTTCACAGAAGTTTATAACGTAGAGCCATAAAAATAAAAAAATCTTATTTTTTTCCACAAAAATGATATTTTTACCCCCAATTTTTTATTTTCCCATGGGTAACAGAAGAAATTGCATGCCAATAATTATTGTGCAATTTGTCCTGAGTATGCTGATACCCCATATATGGGGGTATGCCACTGTTTTGGAGCATGGTAGAACTCGGAAGGGAAGGAGCACCGTTTGACTTTTTCAACGCAGAATTGGCTGGCATTGAGATCAGACACCATGTTGCGCTTGGAGAGCCCCTGACGTGCCTAAACCTTCCAATTCTAACTCCAACCATAACCCCGACACACCCCTAAACATAATCCCAACCCTAACCATAACCCTAACCACAAACCTAACCCTAACACACCCCTAGCCCTAATCCCAACCATAACCCTAATCCTAACTTTAGCTCCAACCCTAACCCTAACTTTAGCCCCAACCCTAACCCTAGCCCCAACCCTAACTTTAGCCCCAACCTTTAGCCTAACCTTAGCCCCAACCTTAACCCTAACTTTATCCCTAACCCTAATGGAAAAATTGAAATAAATCCATTTTTTTATTTTATTATTTTTCCCTAACTAGGGGAGGTATGATTTACTATTTATAGCGGGTTTTTAAGTTTGGCAGCTGTCACACGCTAAAAGACGCTTTTTATTGCAAAAAAAAGTTTTTGCATCACCACATTTTGAAAGCTATAATTTTTCCATAATTTGTCCCACAGTGTCATGTGAGGTCTTATTTTTTGTGGGACGAGTTGACATTTTTATTGGTACCATTCTTGGGCACATAACATTTTTTTATCACTTTTTATTACGAATTTTGGGAGGCAGAATTAACAAAAACTAGCAATTCATGAATTTCTTTTGGGGGGTGCATTTATACCATTCCTCGTGTGGTAAAATTGATAAAGCAGTTTTATTCTCTGGGTTAGTATGATTACAGCGATACCTAATTCCTATTTCTTTTATGTTTTGGTGCTTTTATACAATAAAAACAATTTTATATAAAAAATAATTATTTTTGCATCGCTTTATTCTGTGAGCTATAACTTTTTTATTTTTTTGCTGATGATGCTGTATCATGGCTCATTTTTTGTGGGACAAGATGACGTCTTCAGCAGTACCAGGATTATTTATATCCGTCTTTTTGTTCGCGTGTTATTCCACTTTTTGTTCGATTGTATGTTGGTAAAGCATTGTTCTTTTGCCATAATATTTTTTAAGGGGTTCACTAAAGGGGTTAACTAGTGGAATAGTTTTATTGGGTGGGTCGTTATGGACACTGCGATACTAAATATTTGCACTTTTATTTTTTTTTTATTTACAAAGAAATTATTTTATAAAGAAATGTATTTTTTGGAACAATATTTTTTTTTCTTTATTTAGGAATTTTGAAAAAATATTTTTACACGTTATTTTTATTTTTACTTTTTTACTATGTCCCAGGGTGGGACATGACTATATAATGTAAGATCGCTGATCTGACACTTTGCAGAGCACTGTGTCAGATCAGCGATCTGACAGGCAGTGCAGGAGGCTTACCTGCTCTTAGCAGGCACTGACAAGCCACCTCCCCGTGACCATCTTGGATCTGGGGGCCTGCAGGGAGGAGGCCCTCAGAACAAAACAATCACATCTCATTCTGAGGGTCGCAGGGAAGCACGCAGGAAGCCCCCTCCCTGCACAATGCTTCTCTATGCCACCGCAAGGCTGCGATCATGTTTGATTGCACTTTGTCGGGGGTTAAAGTGCTGGGTGCAGTCCGTCACCACTCCTGGCACTTAGTGCCGGGTGTAAGCTGTGATAATCCGCTGACACCTGGCCGCGATCAGTCCTGCTCCCCCATGAGCGTGGCTGATTGCATAAGTCCCAGGTCACATGGACAGGAAAGTATGTGCAATGCCAGGAAGGGGTTATTTGATTCATCTTTTCTGGGGCGGCTTTGGGCTGCTATTTTTAGGCTGGGGGCCCAACATCCATGGACCAATACCAGTTTGAGAATACCAGCCCCCATCTTTCAGCTTTAGCTTGGGTGGTTGTCAAAAATGGGGGAAAACTCCAGACCATTTTACTAAATTATTTTTTAACCCCTTTCCAACATCGGGCATAAGAGTACGCCAATGTCAGACTCCCTCCCTTTGTTGTCGGCTCCAAAGGTGAACCCACATCATTTCTGGGACATGTCAGCTGTTTTGAACAGCTGACATGTGCCCGTAAAAGCGGTGGGTGGAATCGCGATCCACCCGTGGCTATTAACTAGTTAAATGCCGCTGTCAAATATATGGTTGTCAGTGCCGGCTTGCTATGAGCGCCACCCAGTTGTCGGCGCTCATAGCAAGTGAATAAATCTGCTATATAGAGGTGATGGAGTAGTGGCAGCTTCTAGTCTCCCATGGAGACTATCAAAGCATGCCAAAAGTAAAAAAAAGTTATTAAAAATATAAAAAAATAAAAATATAAAAATTTAAATCGCCCACCTTTCGCCGCATTCAAAATAAAACAATTAAAATAAAATCAAACATACACATATTTGGTATCAGCGCCTTCAGAATCGCCCTATCTATCAATGAAAAAAGGATTAACCTGATCGCTGAACAGCATAGCTAGAAAAAATTCAAAGCGCTAGAATTATGTTTTTTTGGTCACCACAACATTGCATTAAAATGTAATAACGTACAATCAAAAGATTATATCTTCACCAAAACAGTATGATTAAAAATGTCAGCTCGACATGCAAAAAATAAGCCCTCACCCAACCCGAGATCACAAAAAATGAAGACACTACAGGTCTCGGAAAATCGTGTAATTTTTTAACAAAGTTTGGAATTTCTTTTCACCACTTAGATAAAAAAGAACCTATATATGTTTGGTGTACATGAACTCGTAATGACCTGAAGAATCATAAAAGCAGGTTGGTTTTATTATTTAGTGAACCTAGTAAAAAAGTCAAACAAAAAACAAGATTGCACTTTTTTGCAATCTCACCAAACTTGGAATTTTTTTGCCATTTTCTAGTACATGACTTGGTAAAACCAATGATGTCTTTCAAAAGGACAACTCATCCCACAAAAAACAAGCCCTCACACGGCCATATTGATGGAAATATAAAAAATGTATGGCTTTGGGAATATGGGGAGCGAAAAACAAAAACTCAAACCGAAAAAAGCTTCGGGGTTTAAGGGATTAAATAAGTTAATAAATGGCATGGGGACCCTTCTGTTCTTGATAACCAGCCATGATAAAGCTGACAGCTGAGGATTGCAGCCCACAGCTGTCAGTTTTGCCATGCTGGTTATCAAAAATAGAAATACCCATCATCATTTTTTTTATTTATTTATTTATAGTGCATGCTCCAGCTGATGAATACTCCTATCAGCCATACCTGTTTCCGCTGTTATTAGTGGCAGCAGGCTCTCGATGATGGGAGTAGTACCCTCTCATCAGCCAGCACCTATGTGACTGAAGGTAAACTTTTTACCTCCAGTCACAGCTGCTGGCGCTCTGACCAGCCTAATAATATTATCGCCGACCAGAGCTGCTGGTGTTTCACACACTGTCAGACAGACAGACCACTGTTCGGGGTACTGAATCCGATCAGTAACATGGACATCCTCGAGAAGTCCGTGTTCAGGGTCTGTGCCCAAACAGTAAGTGCTTGGTCCAGACCCTGAACTTTACTGTTCAGGTTCTCCTATCGCTAGAAATAAACAATTATCAACAAAATAAACCTATTTTTTAATACTACTATTACATCATTTGCTACATACAAAAACATTTGTATATTTATTCTCTAAATTAATTCTCAGTTCTTCTTACCTGCTTCACTAATTAATGGTTCTTCAAAATAATTCATCTTAATATCATTTTTTTTGTTGCTGAAAATCATTAATCTCTAATTAGTATGTTATTGTTCTGTTATCGGACTGTAAATGTGAATTTACTATTGCATTTTATTTCAGTATAGATATTTAAATATGTTTTATATATTGAAAGAAAAACTATACCATTTTTCATTTCACTGACTACTCTGTAAAATGCAATAACACTATAAATTGCATCCATTTCATCCATCCAACCTTTACTAATGTATAATATGTCATCGAAGTTCTGTATTCTTATTTTAGCTGTTAAGACTGAAAGCAAGGAAAACAAATAGACTATTAAATGAAGGCAGAAATAATCTCAGTACTCCAAGAAAAAGTAAATAAAATGAAAAGTAATTTTCAAATAGATTAAAAGCAGTGCACATAAGTTTTTTTGTTCTTGAATTATTTATTAAATCTGGATTTCCTACAGTAAAAATATTTAAATAGTTTTGCGATTGTTAATGTATAAAAAAGACACTGCTTTAAATCAAATTTATATGTATAAATCTATGATATAACCGGAGATGTGTAGAGATGGGTATCCCAAACAGCAAAGTTCTGGGTCCGTACCGAACAATTAGTGAACACGGACATCTCCAAGAAGTGTGTGTTACTGGTCGGGTTCAGCATCCCGAACAACGAGTGATTCCAACTGTCAACTGCATGACAAAGCGAGAAACACCAGCGGCTCTGATCGGTGGTAAAATCACTACCGCCAATCAAAGAGTTGCGGTTCCCATTCTGTCAGATGACAGCGTGAGCCACCAGCTATGACTGGTGGTAAAAAGTTTACCGTTGGTCATAGGTGTTGGCTGATGAGTATTTCTCCCATCAGCCTACACCTGCTGTTGCTGGTAACAGCGAGAGCAGGCAATCTCACAAATATAGGAGTGAGAGCTCTACCAAATGTGTGATACAGGGCCCTCAGGCCCTTCCCAAATTCAAGTTTCACGGCACGTGGTAGCCCTCTGAAAATGTGAAATGAGGGCCACATAATAACATGACGAAGGAAGTGGTGGTGGAGGCAGGCGAAGCCCAAAATTCTAATGGGCATGTTTTAGCTGGCATTATAAAGTAATGGGGAAGATGTATTCCACTATCTAGCTATTCAATTTGGAATGAGTAAGGGACTTTCAAATTATAGGAGAGAGAGCTCTCCCAAATATATGATACAGAGCCACCTGAGGGCTCTTCCCAAACTCAGGTTTAATGATGGCACCAGCTGCTCTTCTGAAAATGCTAAGCGAGGGTCGCATAATGACATGGCCTTGGACATAGCTTTGGTGGTGGGCGATGCCCAAAATTCAATTGTGCATGTTTTTACTGGCATTATAAAGTGATAGGGAATATGTATTCCACTATCTAGCTAACAATTTGGAGTTCGAGCTCTCCCAAATGTATCATACAGGCCTTCCCAAATTCAGGTTTCACGGCACCTACTGGCCCTCTGAAAATGTCAAGCAAGGGCCACTTAATAACATGGTGATGGATGTGGTGGTAGTGAAGAGCAATGGATAAAATTCAAATGGGCATGTTTTAGCTTGCATTCTAAAGTGATGTGGATTATGTATTCCACCAGCTAGCTAACAATTTGGAATGAGGAAGGGACTTCCCAAATATAGGAGTGAGAGCTTTTCCAAATGTAACATACAGGACCACCTGAGGGCCCTTCCAAAACTCAGGTTTCATGGCACTTGCTGTCCCTCTGAAAATGTCAAACAAGGGCTGCATAATGACTTGGCGGTGGATGTGGTGGTGGAGGCGGGCGAAGCCTAAAATTCAAATGGGCATGTTTTAGCTAGCATTCGAAAGCGATGGGGAATATGTATTTCACTATCTAACTAACAATTTGGAATGAGGGAGAGCCCTCACAAATGTTTTAGCTGGCATTCTAAGTCATGGGAAATATGTATTCCACTATCTAGCTAACAATTTGGAATGAGAGAGGGACTTCCCAATTATAGGAGTCATAAGTTGAGGATCCAAGAAAAGCACTTCTGAGCATCCGCGCTGCTTTAGTGATAAGAATTCTTCAGAAATCCATATAAATCTTTCAAGTTCTTTATTATATGTACTACAGAAACTACGCGTTTCGAGGTGACAAACCGCACCTCTTCTTCAGGTTAGGGTACAGAGTTACAACTCTGTACTGTAACCTGAAGAAGAGGTGCGGTTTGTCACCTCGAAACGCGTAGTTTCTGTAGTACATATAAGAAAGAACTTGAATGATTTATATGGATTTCTGAAGAATTCTTATCACTAAAGCAGCGCGGATGCTCAGAAGTGCTTTTCTTGGATCCTCAACTTATGATACCTAGTGGACGCTGTCCACCTGCACGAGCTCTGCAGCAGCTATATAACTGCAACAAACGTTGAGCGTGGTTGTGTCTGAACACAACCCATAAAGGGTGAGTACTCCAGAGTACTTTTATATTTTAATTGATTTATACCAGGTGAAGCCCTATGTCTGCGCCCCTGCCCTTGTTTTCCAATTATAGGAGTGGGAGTGTCATGATACAGGTTGGATATGACAGAGAAAATGCACAAGTAACCTTTTTTTCCTTTGGCTGTGTGTTTCAGTTCTAGTTCCCCCTGGTGGCCTTTAGGATGATTAAACTGTGGTGTCTTTTGTTCTAAATTTGCCCCCCGGTGGTGGTGAGCGTGAATGCACTGTTTCTTTAGTTTAGCGCACATGATCATAAAACAGGTGTGATTGCTCTATAAAAGAGTGTCAGGTGTGGTAATCACTGTTGGTGATAGTCCTCAGTTACAAGCAAGCCTGGGTGAAGGA
Source organism: Dendrobates tinctorius (assembly GCF_039654945.1). Classification (NCBI taxonomy): domain Eukaryota; kingdom Metazoa; phylum Chordata; class Amphibia; order Anura; family Dendrobatidae; genus Dendrobates; species Dendrobates tinctorius. The sequence continues at coordinate 11,768,019 of NW_027361714.1, read as the reverse complement.
TGGAGCTGAAGGAGAGTCCCGGGCAGCTCAGTGAGAGTCCTGGAGTGGCAGCTATGGTGTCTGCGAGGAGGACTGGCATGGCTTGGTGGAGTTGCAGCTATAGTGTCAGCAAGGAGTTCTTGCATGGCTTGGTGGAGTGGCAGCTATGGTGTAGAGCTGCACTCATGATGCTGGACTCAGTTCCTGGAAAGCTGGACTCAAGATGCTGGACTCTTTTGCTGGAAAGCTGGACTCATATGCGGGACTCTGTTTCTGGACAGCTGCAGGCAGGTGGTGGACTCTGTTTGCTCCAAGGCTGCACTATGATGTTGGATCCGGTTGGAGGAAAAGATGCACGCAGGTGGTGGGCTCTGTTGCTGGGATCATAAGCAACAGAGCAAAGCTAAGTGGTGTTCCCCTGTTTTGTCTCTTTTCCTTATGTGTGTTTTAGTGCAGTGGTGGGATTAGTTTCCGCACCGTCAACTTCACTAGTGAGGGTTTAGGTGCAGGGCGAGTCAGGGTTTTTAGGTTCCTGATCATCGCCCAGTGCGGAACTGGCCTAGGGAACATTAGGAGTGTAGAGACACTGACTCAGGGGAGTGCAGTAGGTCTCCACTTCCCCGTTTCCCTATCGCAGGGCTACCATTGTTATTGTTACCCAGGTTTTCCCTTTTATTTTTTAAATTCGCCCTACTGGAGGCGGGGTTTCCAGACATACATGTATTTCCGAAATTAGCCTGTTGGAGGTGGCGTATCCAGCTGCACGTTTTATTATTTAAGTTCGCCCAACTGGAGGCGGTGTATCCAGTTGCATGTGGCCGTGACAGGGAGCTCTCCCAAATGTATGATACAGGGCCACTTGAGGGCCCTTCCCACATTCAGGTTTCACAGCACCTGCTGGTCCTCTGAAAATGTTAAGCAATGGCTGCATAATGACATGGCGGTGGATGTGGTGGTGGTGGCGGGCGAAGCCCAAAATTCAAACAGGCATGCTTTAGCTAGCATTTTAAAGTGATGGGGAATATGTATTTCACTATCTAACAATTTGAAATGAGGGAGGGACCCCCCAAATGTAGGAGTGAGAGTCCTCACAAGTGTTAAAGGAAAAACTAAAGCTAAAACGCTCTGCGTGAACATATGCTAAAGGGGATATATATATATATATATATATATATATATATATATATATACATTTTTAAAAATTTTGCTTTATATACATATTATATGAAGGAAAAAATGTGTCTTAGCATTTTTGGCAGCTTACTGAACAAGGGAGAGGTTGCAGAAGGCCGGCGTCAGTATGAATGGGGAGATGCTGCGGGCCCCGTGCTGAGTGGAGAGTGTGTCTCGGCATTGCGGGGCTGTGGCACCTGGGCTTTTATAAAATGCCGCTGATGAGAAGTGTCCCCTTCCCGTTGATTTCTCTGACATAGGCTTCAGTAAAATGATCATGCGCAGATTGAGATCTCAAAAGCTGAGATCTCAGCGGACGATATCTCGGTTGCCGAGATCTCAATATGTGCATGTGCCACCTACAGCGGCCATATTGCAGAAGCCCACAGCAAGGAAATCTGCTGATCACTGACATTTCATGAAAGACCAGGGTCTGCAGCCTCACACCGCCTGTACACCCTCTCGTCCCAGCACGAGCCTGCAGCATCGCCCAAACTCCTGCTTCCTCCACCAGTCTTCTGCAGCAGTGAGCCTGCCTCCTGTGACTTTGCCTTCAGATTACAAGACACACTCCTATTTTCCTCTCCAATTTTTGGGGAGAAAAGTGCAATTTAGAATTAAAAAAAACCAGTACGTACAAAAACGCACACTATTTTAATGAATGCATGTTGCAAATATACTTGACATGTTCTAGTAAGTTTAGAAAAACACTTTTCATTAGTCACCCATTTTAATTAGACAAAGTCTGCTTGTGAAAAATGCTTTTTATTTAGGTTTACCTGAGTCCTTTATCTTGACAAGGCAAACATTTTTTCCTTTTAGGTAAAAATCTTATTCGTTACCAAACCACTCTCTTTAGGCATTCATGCTTTTTTTGACTTTATACTTTTACTCTTTTGACTTTTTGCTACACTATCTTTTTTAAGATTACATCTTTGACAGATGGCACAAATATAAAATGTGAGCAAAGACTAGAACTGAAAAAATGTTTCATGATTTAAGAATTTTTCCATCATTTTAAAAGAATGTTAGGGGTAATATAAATGCTCAAGTAGTATTTTTTATTCAGTGAAATATACTATGAATTAATTAATTAAAAGAATATCTTCATGGTGTCAAAAGAGATTCATTAGGACATTATTACAAATATTTAGGTAGTACCAGATTTAGACTTCCCATCTATAACAGTGAATAAAACATGTTCTTTACATTCCCTATTCATAAATGACATGCTTATCTTGGAATAATTTGACATACTCCAGATTCTGTTTAGAGCAAAAGATCATTGGCTTTCATAAGCAGCGTGATAGTTATAATTAGCACCGATAATAAAATGTCTGAGGCAAATCAAGTATTCAATGGAAAGATAAAAAAAGAATTCACTTGAGTCATGTTAGGAGTATTTTGTAGAGTTATTCTATATTTTGTCTGTGCATTTTATTAGCACTGTGTGACTACAATTAAGAAAAATGTCTGCAAGTGCTGATAAAGGTGAATACTTTCCCTTATACAGCTCTATTATCATTTTGGAAGCAGTCAAATTCCTTGAACTGCAAAGCTGCCCATGGAAAGCTGCACACAGAACTTTTGCAATCAGACATTGACAAATGACTTCTTGGAACCACTGTAGATTTTCCAGAGAACAAAAGGAGAAGTAGCTTGGATTTCAATTATTTTCTCTTGTCAAAAGCCAAAAATATAAGAAAAAAACGCTCAAAGCCCTCCAAACAAAATGAACATAGTCAACACCGGTTTGTGCTTTGTTAACATTCTCAAAAAAGTATGTCTGTCTCTCTATCAATTTTCTCTCTGTATTTTCAGCTGGCCATATATTTAGTTCTTAGTCAGGACATGAATTACAGTGGCAAAAAAAGTATTCAGCCTACCTGGATCTTTCTATGAATTATTGTCGAACAGTTACAGTGTATTTATAATGTAATTGTCACTTGAATAAGTAAAGCACAGAATTATGCATACTATCAGAATTGAAACCAATAAGCATAATGTTTTTCCTCTAAGACTCTTATAAGCACTTTCTATCATATTTTGTAATGTCCATTTGCACCCTTCGTCAAAGGCTGTGGAATACTGAATTAAAGGGTGGAACATCTCTACTCTGATGTCTGCCAGCAATCTCTGCCCAATAACCCTGAGTTCCCATGAAGATGTGTTATCAGTCATGACACAACAACTCTTTTTCTTGCCCCCAGACATTAGCAGTGATGCAAAATCACCCTGTTATGCATAATCTCCTTCTCTGACTGTTAGAAACATTCCCTTGGTTGTCTAAAGGTACTGTCACACTTAGCGATGCACCAGCGATCCCGACCAGCGATATGACGCAGTTAGGATCGCTGGTGCATCGCTAAGTGGTCGCTAGTGAGCTGCCACACAGGCAGATCTCACCAGCGACATCGCAGGGGTCAGGTGTCACTACTTACCTGTCAGATGAGGTGATCCTGACGTCCTCCCACCCGCGTCCACACATCGCTCGTCGTCACAGCAGGAAGCACCAGCAGGAAGCTGACGACAAGAAACGGTCCAGGACGTTCTCGCGAGATCAGCAATAACCAGCGGGGGAGCGATCGGAGGTAAGTATTAGACATAGCGATATCGCTAGCAATATCGCTATAACGTCACAAAAACCAGTGACGTTATAGCGATATTGCTAGCGATATCGCTTAGTGTGACAGGCCCTTAATTCTGTTCATTTGCTAAGTGGTTTGGAAACAAGTGAGAGATAAAAACAAGAATTGTTTCTCCTCAATGTGAATCTCTGAACTGGTTGAGTGTTTCCTTTAGCAGTGCTTTGTTTTGTGTAGTTTCCTCCAGTCAGCGTTATAACTACTGTTAAAACTACCAACACAATTGAAAACCATTTTTTTCCAGTGACTCTATGTGCTGTATCTAATTAAAAGGGAGAGGAGTTAATTGATATGCAGTGTTCTCAGGCAATTATTAGTAATGAGCGAGTACTAAAATGCTCGGGTGCCCGTAGCTCGGGTCGAGCAAATTGTAATGCTTGGGTGCTCGAATTGAGCAACAAGCCCAATGTAAGTCTATGGGAAGCCCAAGTATTTTTGTCATGCCACCCGGGGTCCTTTTATGGTATAAAAACGTCTGAAATCGATGGGAACAGTGCTCAAATGACATGGGAACTTCAAGGGTAAGGCCCATGGAAGCATTCCTGCTTCGAAGGTCACAGCTGTGAACAATGTTGTCAGAGTCTTACGCCACTTTAACAGGCGCACAATAAAACATACAAAAACAAAACCAAAATGGATTTTCCTGGGAAATATGTTAAGGAACATCCTTTTCCAGGGTAATGATTTGTATGTAAGGAGAAATAAATAATCTAAAACAAAAATGTTCCTCCATTACTTGGGCTGTGTTCACACATAGCGTTTTTGATGCGTTTTTCAACTTTAGCATTGCTTTCAACCAAGAGAAATGCATACACTGGGAAATGTAATTTGAACATTTTCCAACCTTATCTGGCCATATGGTGTGTGACATATCTTCAGACACATCCTGTTTCATTTATGAAAGAGGGACTCAGAAAGTCACAAAGCCTATTTTTATAGGGCCAGTAGTCAGCCCTCAGTATATTTAGAGAGCCATCAGCCGGCTATGCTTTCTTGTTCCCATTATTAAACAGTGGGTCTCATACTGTTTTTGCTTATGCAGTGAGTGGCAGGGCTGCCCAAAATTTGGACGCACCCCAATAACCCATTGAACACACGTACTGGATAGCCACATGCAACCAAAGTTCCCATTATTAATTTTGTACTCCCATACTTTTTGCTTATGCATTGAATACAAGACCTTCCCTTCCCCATAGTTACACGCACCCCAATAAGCCTTTGAACTGACATCCTGGATGGCCACATGAGATCAAAGTTCCCATTATTTATTTTGTACTCCCATACTATTTGCTTATGCATTGAATGCAAGGCCTGCCCTGCACCAAAGTTACATGCAACCCAATAAGCCTTTGAGTCGTGGCACTGGATGGCCACATGAAAACAAAGTTCCCATTATTCATTTGGTACTCCCATACTGTTTGCTCATGCATTGAATGCAAGGCCTGCCCTGCCCCAAAGTTGCACGCACCCTAATAACCCTTTGAATCCGACGTACTGTATGGCAACATGAAACCAAAGTTCCTATTATTAGTCATTTAATACTCTTATAAAGCTTGTCCATGAAGTGAATGCAAGGCCTGCTCCAAATTTGGACGCACTCAATAACCCTTTGAACTGAGGTACTGGATAGCCACCTGAAAACAAACTTCCCATTATTCATTTGCTACTCCCATACTCTGACACAGACTGCAGGGGGAGCCCTGAATCAGGAACTTCTCTTTGTCTGGCATGAAGCATCTCAATAGCTTAAGGCTGTGTGCACACACTGCAGATTCGCTGCGGATTCATCTGCGCGGATTTTGCAAAATCCGCAGATAAATCCGCCGGTCAATAGACCTGCGGTTTATCTGCGGATTAGCCTGCAGTTTTGCCCTGCGGTTTCACCATCTCCACAATGGTGGAGATAGGAAAGCGCTGCGGATTCCGCAGAAAGAATTGAGATGTCAATTCTTTCTGCGGTTTCAAAACCGGAGGAAAACCGCGCGGAAAAATCCGCACCGTCTACACAGCGTTTTTTTTTTACCATTCATTTGAATGGTACTGTACACCGCAGCTAAAACTGCTGCGGGTCCGCAGCGGCCAAAACCGCTGCGGAACCGCAGTAGAATACGCAGCGTGTGCACACAGCCTAAAAATTCAAACACAGATTAAAAAAAGAAACACAAGATGGATTTCTCCAACCCAGGTATCATTTTAATCCGTGTAACAGCACCAACCTGGCAATGCCTGGTTCACTTTAACCTTATTTATACAGCTGCAACTAATGAAACTCTAAATTAGTCCTTATTTATAATTTCTAACTAAATGGTATTACACTCCCACAAGGTTGAAATATGCTTTTTCTAAGAGAAAAGCTGTATTACGCCTCAATGAGCAAGACTTGCAGAAAGAAGAATGGGAGCCAAAACTTACAGAAAGGATTACAGAAATGGAACAAAGGGAGGCAAGAGTTGCTTCCTCAAGGGCCACTGAAATGTTTCAGGAGAGACTGCACCTCCACCATGTACAGACTGGAGGGAGCCTGCGAGATGTACAAGTATATACTATACACAGGGGAGATGACATACAGGTATATGCTATATACAGGGGAATCTATGCCCGGGAAACGCTGGGCTCTTCAGCTAGTAATCAATAAAACTGATTTCACAGCCATCTGACTGCTTGAAAGTAGACTCCGGAGTTAAATCCCTAGGTTGAGATAGCCAGTTGCCGTCCTGAGCCTAAGAACTCTGTCAGTGATAATTCCTTAATTGTCTGTGTATCTGTGTGTATTGTCCAACCAATTCAGATGATGGGTCTAGTGTTTAGTGTCTAGTGATAAACCATACCCCACTGCACAAGGGCTGTCACAACAGTACTGTACGAAGGGGCACTATATTAACATTGAGCAATTGCCCTGGTTACGATCTTAGATGATCGTTGAATCTATATCACAGGTGCTCATGTTCGGCCATCCACCCCATGGTATGAGTCTGGGGTCTGGTAATGTGACCGACATGGTATATATATATATATATATATATATATATATATATATATATATATATATATATATATATAAAGAAAAAATAAAAAGGATTGTGGCATTGCTTTGCCCATCTGTTGGCATATCAATTGCAAGAGAAACACAGAATCGCAGCCACTTAGTCATTAGCGTGCTCCTGCCACCCCAGCCAAGCCACAATGGTCAGTCCTAGTTGTCTTGGTGACAGAAGCAGTAAGCTAAGATATCACTGCATGTGAGGCCAAGGGTTAACTGTCTTGTGAGAAAGAAAGGGAAAAGTATTAACCGTTTCACTACTGGCCGCAGTGGTCAGATGTTGTGCCCTGATTGTGTGCAGATTCTCTAGAGCGCAGCATTTACCAACAAGGTTGGCACATTATCAAAGTACTAGACACACCCCTCCCCAGATTTAGCAATTTAGCCCAGGTGTTGACTTTTCATCTCTACAAATCAGGCTGGTGTATAGATAGACAAACTGTGAAGTGGTTTGGTGTCGAGGATTTACTGTTGAATAGTATTGCAAAGTCTCGCATCAGTGTCAGCATAAGCTATTTTTTGTCTTTATCTGTTTTATGTATGATTTGTCGATAAGGAGGCATGCAAGCATATACAGTAGTAATGTTTGAATTCATTCTGTATATATGCCTTGTGAGCTTAGAGAATTAGTTATAAACCGGTTTTGTCTTTGCATAGTTTAAAATTTTTCTGTGCGACAGTTATGAAATGTCTGTTGTGGAAGCAGTTGTGGAAGCAGTCGTGAAAGCAGATATTCTAGCAATTTATCTAGTGTAGATTACATAGTTTCTGGGTCCACAAGAATTGCTAAGTACCCTGGTGGTAATTGTGAGCTAACTTCCTATATCACTGTGTTCAAGATAACTAGATGTCACAATATCACTGAGACTCCTTTCCCTGGACATAAAGAATGCACATAGCTTCTCCAGTCACATGCCCAGAATATAAAAAGCGCTTTGATTAAGTATACATACCAGGTTAACCATTCAAAACCACATGGGTACTTTGTCTCAAGAAATAGACATATGTCCTTCAGACGCAAGATGATAAAATGGGGGGGGCAGTAACATGAAGCCGGTAGTGGAGCAAGGAAGGAAATCGCATGTAAAGAAAAACCCTCCGAGCCGAAAATGAGGAGGATTAGATAAGAAGGAATGGAAGAATGTGTTAGAGTAGAAAGCAGCACCCCAGCCTCAGGAATTATGAGGTCTTTCAGTACCATGAAGTATTTTATAAGATGGTATAGGAAGTCAGAAGACAAATATGGAGAAGGGAATATGACAATGTTACGATAAATGAAAATGTGTCAGTTGTAGCAGCTGTATTACAGTCATTTATACCTCCTATATATACAGTCATATGTTAAAGTTTGGGCACCCCTATTAATGTTAACCTTTTTTCTTTATAACAATTTTGGTTTTTGCACCAGCTGTTTCAGTTTCATATATCTAATAACTGATGGACTCAGTTATATTTCTGGATTCAAATGAGGTTTATTGTACTAACAGAAAATGTGCAATCTGCATTTTAACAAAATTTGACCTGTGCAAAAGTATGGGCACCTCAACATAAAAGTGACATTAATATTTTGTAGATCCTCCTTTTGCAAAAATAACAGCCTCTAGTCGCTTCCTGTAGCTATTAATGAGTTTCTGGATCCTGGATGAAGGTATTTGTGACCATTCCTGTTTACAAAACAATTCCAGTTCAGTTAAGTTTGATGGTCACCGAGCATGGACAGCCCGCTTCAAATCATCCCACAGATGTTCAATGATATTCAGGTCTGGGGACTGGGATGGCCATTCCAGAACATTGTAATTGTTCCTCTGCATGAATGCCTGAGTAGATTTGGAGCGGTGTTTTGGATCATCGTCTTGCTGAAATATCCATCCCCTGCGTAACTTCAATTTCGTCACTGATTCTTGCACATTATTGTCAAGAATCTGCTGATACTGAGATGAATCCATGTGACCCTCAACTTTAACAAGATTCCCGGTGCCGGCATTGGCCACACAGCCCCAAAGCATGATGATGGAACCTCCACCAAATTTTACTGTGGGTAGCAAGTGTTTTTCTTGGAATGCTGTTTTTTAGCCTCCATGCCTAACGCCTTTTTGTATGACCAAACAACTCAATCCTTGTTTCATCAGTCCACAGGACCTTCTTCCAAAATGTAACTGGCTTGTCCAAATGTGCTTTTGCATACCTCAGGCGACTCTGTTTCTGGCGTGCTTGCAGAAACGGCTTCTTTCGCATTACTCTCCCATACAGCTTCTCCTTGTGCAAAGTGCGCTGTATTGTTGACCGATGCACAGTGACACCATCTGCAGCAAGATGATGCTGCAGGTCTTTGGAGGTGGTCTGTGGATTGTCCTTGACTCCTCTCACCATTCTTCTTCTCTGCCTTTCTGATATTTTTCTTGGACTGCCACTTCTGGGCTTAACAAGAACTGTACCTGTGTTCTTCCATTTCCTTACTATGTTCCTCACAGTGGAAACTGACAGGTTAAATCTCTGAGACAACTTTTTGTATCCTTCCCCTGAAAAGCTATGTTGAATAATCTTTGTTTTCAGATCATTTGAGAGTAGTTTTAAGGAGCCCATGATGCCACTCTTCATAGGAGAATCAAATAGGAGAACTTCTTGCAAGTGGCCACCTTAAATACCTTTTCTCATGATTTGATACACCTGGCTATGAAGTTCAAAGCTCAATGAGGTTACAAAACCAATTTAGTGCTTCAGGAAGTCAGTAAAAAGTAGTTAGGAGTGTTCAAATCAAGAAAATGATAAGGGTGGCCATACTTTTGCACCTGTCAAATTTTGTTTAAATGCAGATTGCACATTTTCTGTTAGTACAATAAACCTCATTTGAATCCAGAAATATAACTGAGTCCATCAGTTATTAGATATATGAAACTGAAATAGCTGTTGCAAAAACCAAAATTGTTATAAAGAAAAAAGGTTAACATTAATAGGGGTGCCCAAACTTTAACATATGACTGTATTCCTGACGACTGGACATGTGCCAGCTGTCAAACGCAGAATATCATGAGACCTGTTCTGACTGTCAGATGACAACTCAAATAGTCCTATCCTATTTCTGGTCTTTTATATAGAATCATAGAATCATAGAATCATAGAATCGTAGAGTTGGAAGGGACCTCCTGGGCCATCTGGTCCAACCCCCTGCTCAAAGCAGGATTCGCTAAATCATCCCAGTCAGATGTCTGTCCAGCCTCTGTTTGAAGACTTCCATTGAAGGAGAACTCACCACTTCTCGTGGCAGCCTGTTCCACTCATTGATCACTCTAACTGTCAAAAAGTTTTTTCTAATATCTAATCTGTGTCTCCTCCCATTCAGTTTCATCCCATTGCTTCTAGTCTTTCCTTGTGCAAATGAGAATAAAGTTGATCCTTCTACAATGTGACAGCCCTTTAGATATTTGTAGACAGCTATTAAGTCTCCTCTCAGTCTTCTCTTTTGCAAACTAAACATTCCCAAATCCTGCAACCTTTCCTCATATAGATGGCACTCCCTATGCCACTTCCCATCCAGCATCCATTGTTGCTCCATTGATTAATGCAGTCTATAAAAAGAATAATGAAGGAAAAGATGAGAATGACATGGAGACACTTAATCAAGAAGAACAATGAAGAAAGAAACCAACAGCTCAGACTGATAATCCACAGCATTTCATAAACAAGATTCAGCATCCACCACTATATGTTGGGGGGACATCATCATCTAGCGATGAGGATGGGATAAGCTTACACTCCCACTCACAACCTGTTCCCCGCAAGAACATCTGGAAATACCAGGAGGCAGACACTCTAGTGAGCAGTCTGCCAGACCCAGTAAAACATCCCATGCCATTTTATAAGAGGATGTGTCAAATACAGAAGGTGTCTTCTGCCTCATGGTCAGATTTAGAGAGGCTCGCTCAAAATACAGAGGGCTATTCCTTTTGGCCAAGGATGCAAATTGCCCTTGAACTTGACAACCTGCATGTAGAATGGCTTGAATCACATGTATCCAGAGAAGATTTCCTCTGTAAGCTTCACGTCTGGGCTAAGAATTGCCTACCAGTCCAGACCCCCATTCTCCAGGATGCCATGCAGGAAAAAGGATAATCTGTGGATAGTTTCTTCCACCGATTTAATCAAATGTTTCAGGATCTCAAATTTGAAATACAAGTTAGTCTCCTATTGTAAGAAGCTTTGACACCAGCATCAGCCACTCCTTGGACCATCATCACCGAGCTCAAGACCCTAATAGGATATTGGCAAGCTGAATCCGCAACCCATGAAATAAATTTTACTCTTAGGCTATGTGCACACACTGCGGATTTTTCTCTGCGGATCCGCAGGTAAAACCACAGGTAAAATGACCTGCGGTTTTACCTTCGGATTGGCCTGCGGTTTGACACCTAGACAATGGAATAGGTGGCAAACCGCAGTAGAATCCGCAGAAAGAATTGTCATGTCAATTCTTTCTGCGGATTCAAAACTGCAGCTTTTCCACAGTGAAAAAAGCGAAGCATGGGCACTGTGAATTGTAAATCCCATAGACTTACATTGTACTGTACACTGTCTGCAGAACTGCTGTGGATCCGCAGAGGCCAAATCTGCAGCGGATCCGCAGCAGAATCCGCAGCGTGTGCGCATACCCTTACAGTCCACCAGAATACCCAAAGGAAACAACACCTACCACTCAGATAGAGGTTGAGGGTAAACCCCTCAATTTCCTGGTGGGTGTCAGTGCAGCCAGAAGAGGATCAGCAGCATTGATCTACTCGACCCGGTTTGTCCCACTGAAGTAGCGCCTTGTGTAGGGGTGGATGAAAAAACACATATACTCTGATGACCAAACCCCTACACATAGGCCTATAGCCCTACACAGAGTATACTGTCTCAACTAGCAGTCTCATCAGACCTGCTGTCAAACTCCAAGCCAACACAGCTACAGTCCTTTCTTGGACTTACAACCTACTGCTGTCCCTGGATCCTGATACATCTCTACACATGCAACCCCTGTATGACTGCCTCAAGGACACTCCATTCAGTCTCACCAAGGAAGCCATCGATGGATTCTGCATGCTAAAAGCTGCAATCACATCCTCCCCTGCTCTAGGACCACCACACTACAACAAGCTATTCTCCCTGTTTGTCATGGAGAAGCAAGGCCATGCAACTGGAGTCCTGACACAGCTTCACAGAGGAAGACAACACCCTCTTGGGCACTGCTCTGCCAGACTTGACCAAGTGTCCCGTAGAGCCCCAACCTGCATGAGAGTCATGTTTGCAACCCACCTGTTGCTGGATAAGACTTCTGAAATCTTTCTGGGCCATCAGCTGAAGATAATAGCACCCCATGACATTACTGCCATTCTGGCCCACAGCTGTGTGACGGTGGAGCTCTGTGGAGTTCCTGTTGTAATGAGCTGAGAAGCAATATTGGACAGATATTTTATACAGAAGCAGGCATATTGCTTCTAGGAGAATATGGGAGGACTACAGGAGGAGAGATGGCATCTTGAGGCTACAGAACTATAAGTCCCCAGCATTTGGGTTCGGCACCGGCCGACAAGACGAGGAACCTTGTGTTGCTGCAACTGATTGGCGCCAAAGATTTGGGACTGGCTACAGCCTTTGCAATCTATATGCCTGAGAGGAGACTCACCTCAGGTTAAAGGTACCATAGTCATAGATACCCGGGTATCCCTAGTTGAAGCGCTTAAGGACCTTTGTATTATACAGTATTTATATTTATTGTTTTTGTAGGTTTGCATAGGTTATACTCAGTGTACCATTCCAGGGGGTCGCTTGATATCCTTACATTCGATTTACACCTGTTCTCTGAGTACCTGAATTGACCTTTCTGATAGGTAAATTTATTTCAAATCCTTGTGTAATATACTCTTCAGGGAACCTTGGATTGACATAGTGATTTCAGCTCCAGCTGAGTGAGTTTACTGAATAATGGTATTCAATCTGTGTCTTCCATATACTACCATATACTAAGTTCTAATTTATCCGCTGTTTGAGTTATGACACTTTTGGGATTTCTGCCTCAGTCTCGGTTTGTGACCCACTGGATCTTATTAGGATCTCAGGTCATTATAGTAGAACTGTTTGGAAGAAACAAAACTCGTCATGTTTGGAGGAGACAGAGTGCTGAGTTGCATCCAAAGAACACAATACCTACTGTGAAGCATGGGGGTGGAAACATCATGCTTTGGGGCTGTTTCTCTGCAAAGGGACCAGGACAACTGATCCATGTACATGAAAGAATGAATGGGGCCATGTATCATGAGATTTTGAGTGCAAACCTCCATCCATCAGCAAGGGCACTGAAGATAAAACGTGGATGGATCTTTCAGCATGATAATGATCCCAAGCACACCACCAGGGCAACAAAGGAGTGGCTTCATAAGAAGCATATGAAGGTCCTGGAGTGGCCTAGCCAGTCTTCAGTTCTCAACCCCATAGAAAACCTTTGGAGGGATTTGAAAATCCGTGTTGCCAAGCGACAGGCCCAAAACATCACTTCTCTAGAGGAGATCTGAATGGAAAAATGGGCCAACATACCACCAACAGTGTGTGCCAACCTTGTGAAGACTTACAGGATATGTTTGACCCCTGTCATTGCCAACAAAGGATATATAACAAAATATTGAGATGAGCTTTTGTTAATGACGAAATAGTTATTTTCCACCATAATTTGAAAAATATATCTTGAAATCAGACAAGGTGATTACTATGGCATTACAGTGACTGTCAGGCAATCCCCACATGCTTATTGGCTGTCTAACAGGTGCCAAACATACGGGACTAGGATTCGAGCTTCAAATCCGAGCACCAGCCAATGTTCGCTCATTCCTACTAGAGGTAAATTAAGAATGTACTTTATTCTTTACTGTTACACATTTTTGTCTTTTTTTCTGATAACATGGATAAAAACTTCTACAAATACTGGGTTTGAGGTGCTAACATACCACCACAATATTCTAAAAGTAATGAATATCAAAAACATTTATTCTTGGGGAAATTAAATCATTTTTAAGCAGTATCTTATACAACAACCTTAATAACTATATATTGCTTAACTCTAAAAAAAACTATTCTTTTTATAATTACATAGTCATTGAAGCATAGCTGAAAAGGAAAATGACAAAGTTTCTCACGACATATGCTCTGAGATCAGAAGAGCAGGATATCTCAGAGAATCTGTCAGTACACACTGTGCTTATTTAAGGATATTATTTATGAGCAAGATTTTCCAGCAAAAGGCATCATCTCTGGTCATTGCAATATTTGACAGAGTTGACATTTTATTTTATACATTCAGCAGCTCTAAAAGAAAATGTAAGATAGTAAAGGGTTCACAACTTGTTTAACCTAATTCCATAATTATGATTAAGAATAAAAATTAATTATTAACTGTGTTTTGTGTTATTTACTGAGGTAGAAATTTAATTTAAAAAATAGTTGTAAGAAAAAATAATAATTGAGTTAAGATTAGTAATGGGCAAACCCCTGGATGCAAGATTATTAACAGTGATCAGAGAGCTGCAGTTTGCAGATGACAGCATGACCTCCAGTCACAGAAGCGTCAGCTGATGAGAGAGTATTACTCCTATCAGCCTACACCTGCTGCCATTAATAACAGCAAGAACAGTCATGGCTAATGGGAGTATTCATCAGTCGGTGCTAACATTATAAATAAATAATGAAAAAAAATGATATGGGGTCTCTCTATTTTTCATAATCATCATGAAAAAACTGACAGCTGCGGGCTGCAACCCTCAACTGTTAGCTTTATCATGGCTGGTTATCAAGAATAGAGGGATCCTCATGCTGTTTTCTAAAATTATTTAAATAAATAATTTTAAAAAATGACGTGGGGTCCCCCATTTCTGACAGCCAGCCAAACTAAAACTGACAGCTGCTGGCTGGTATTCTCAGGCATGTAAGCTCGCAGCTGACTCAGAAAAGGCTCATCAATTTGATGCACCAATTCTGGCACTTTGCCAGGTTCTTCCCACTAGCCCTGTGGTGGTAGCAAGTGGGGTTCATACTTGTGGGGTTGATGTAACCTTTGCATTTTCCGGGTAAAACGTCAGAATTGGCACATCTAACAGATGCACATTTACTGGGGTGGCTGCCAGCTGCTATTTTTAGGCTGGGGAGGCAATATCCATGGCCCCTTAACAAATTGAGAATACCACCCCCCAGATGTCTGCTTTAGCTTGGCTATTTTTACAAAATGGGTAGAAACCCCATGCCGTTTATATTAATTAGATAGTTAAATAATTTAAACAAAATGGCATGGGGACCCATCTATTCTTGATAACCAGCCATGATAAAGCTGACAGCTGTGGGTTGCAGACCCAGGATGTCTGTTTGGTTATGTTGGTTATCAAAAAGAAAGAATCCCACATAGTTTATAATTGTTTATTTAAATATAGGGCAGGCGCCAGCTGATGAATGCTTGTTTTAATCTTACCTCTGATCAGAGCTGCCTGTGCTTCTCACTCTGTCATGCAGATGACAGCTGGGAAACACCCGGTGTTCGTGTTCAGCGTCAGTGCCTGAGCAGTAGGTGTTCGATGCGGAACCCAAACTTTACTGTTTGGTTTGCACTTCACTAATTAAGAACACAGAATCAAGATAAAGTACTGTATATCTTCAACAATATGATGATTAGTACAAAATAAGCAAACATTTTAATATTGAAATTCAATAGGTTCACCAAATTTACCCAGAAAATTTTATTTGCGCTGAATTATGAGCACTGTAATGCTGAACGTCTTGCTTGGAGCCCCAGATCTCATGCGGCCCCACATTGAACTGAGTCAGCCTCAGCATAACACCAACACAGTTCAATTCCATGATAGACAAGTGAGACACAAGCTTCCCTGCCCTATCACTTTCTGCCTCCTAAGCTGCAGATTGCTATTGGCCTGCAGCTTACAAAAAGTCAGCAAATCCATGCAGGCGATATGATGATGTCTTTGCATCACACTGCCTTTGCGGGGCAGCTGTAAAAGAAGAGATGAAGGCTGAGATGGCAGAAATCAAGATTAGGTAAGTATAAGCAAAAGTAAAAGCTTTATTGTTTTTTATATGACCGGGCTGTTGTGACCATCATATTATGTATAGAGAGGGTGTGGTCCATGAGACTATATGCAGACAGGCTGTGGGGCCAAAATAATAAAAATAAGGATATTAGGGGAGATCAAGCTTTATGTAAGGGGCCTCATGGACCATAATACTATATATAGCAACTAATGGGGGCCATAATACTATATATAAGGACTTATGGAGCCATAATAATATATAGGAAGCTGTGAGGGTTATAATACTGTATGTCAGGTGCTGTGTGGGCCATAATATTGTATATAAGGGGTTGTGGGGGTAATAATTTAAGGAATAAGATATTTTGGGGGCCATAATGCTGTATATAGGGAGTTGTAGGGGCCATAATACTATATGTAGGGAGCTGGCGGGGCCATGAAACTGTATATGAGGGGCCATAATACTGTATATACGGAGCTATGGGGGCACTCAGGACATTTGTTCTGCTCATTTGTTTTAAATGGGGACATTGTTAGTTTTTGATTGGGGCCCTAAAGGGGGCATTATTATATCTTTGGGGGCATTATTACTTTAAGGTCGGAGTCACATTATCGCAGAATACGGGTGAGTCCTATGCGAGAAAACATCGCATAGCACTCGGACCAGTGATAATCTATGGTACAGCTCACATCACCATATTTTCTCGCAGGCGTATTCGACGCGTGTGCAAAATCGCAGCAAGCTGTGATTATACCCGTGTATCATCCGAGACTCGCCAATGTAAGCCTATGGGTGCGAGAAAAACTCAGACACCACACGGACCAGCCATGTAGCTTGCGACAAATATGTACACATTTTCCTAATTTTAGCCCATTGAACCCTTTTATTCAGTGAGGAAAATCACTGAGAAATGTAAAGCCATATGCATGTCATACGAATATCATACAGATGCCATACGGATAAAAAGGTGGAGAAAATCGCATCATCGCATTGCAAACGCATTACACACGGATGATCATACAGAGAACACTTGTGTGACTCTCAGCAGGGAGACTCAGACCAATTTTCCATACATTTAGTGTGACTCCGGCCCAAAAAGATGCTTGCTTGAAGGGAGCACATGGGATATTATAACCTTCATAAAAGTATAAGAGGCATTACTACTTTCTAAGTTGCACAGAGAGGACATTAACCCCTTCACGACCTTGGGTTTTCCGTTTGTGTGTATCTGTTTTTGCTCCCTATCTTCCCAGAGCCATAACTTTTTTATTTTTCCATATACTGTATATGACAGTTTGAGGGCCTGTTTTTTTATGGGATGAGTTGTACTTTTGAACGACACCATTGATTTTACCATATAGCTAACTGGAAAACAGGAAAAAAATTCAAAGCGCTGTGAAATTGCAAAAAAAAAAATAATTCCTCAATTTTTTTATTTTTTCCATGTTCACTAAATTTTAAAACTGACCTGCCTTTATGATTCCACATGTCATTCCGAGTTCGCCAATACCAATCATGTATAGGTTCTTTTTTATTTAAATGGTGGAAAAAAATCAAAATTAAAAAAAATAAATAAATAAATGTTGCTATTTTCTGAGACCAGTAGCATCTCAATTTTTTGGGATCTCAGGCTGGGTGAGGACTTATTTTTTGAGTCGAGCTGACATTTTTGCTGATACCATTCTGGGGGAGGTATGACATTTTGTTTACCTGTTATTGCATATCATTGCAATGTTGCGGTGACCAAAAGAATGTAAATTTGTATTTTTGATTTTTTTTCTCGTTATGCCGTTGACTGATCAGATTAATTATTTTTATATATTAATAGTATCATGATTCCACCCTGGGGCTGTTAGAGGCACATAACAGCTGATCAGATCAGCTGTCATGTGCAGGAAAACATGTGAGCTCAGCGCCAGTGGTTCTTGTGCAATATTACTTTACTGATAGTAGTTCTGGTGATGTATTTGTGTACTTATTGTGGTTCTGGCACTGTATTTCTGTAACTAATAGGGGTTATAGGGTTGCACTCATGTACTGATAGTGGTTCTGGTGATGTGTTAATGTATTTTTGGTTGTATTGGTGATGTATTTCTGTTGTGTTGGTGGTTCTGGTGATGTATTTTGTACTTATGGTGGTTCTGATGCTGTATTCCTGTATTCTTGTATAAATATTTGTTCTAAAGCTGTACACATGTAGCAATCCATATCTTTTCAGATGATGTGATACATGGCTTTGTTCCTACAGTATTGTGCCATCTGATAAGATATTTGTCACGGAGTGACTATCACGGTGTGACACGACCCAATGGGTGGTCGTTCAACGGATGGCACAACTCTCATACAACAGGGATGGAATAAAGCGGGAGGAAGGCCCTACCAATAGGGAATGAGGCATGATCACCACCTGAGCTCAAACCTGAGCTTGTCCCTGCACTCCGCTAATGCACCATGTGGGTCTTTGCCCCCGCCGCCATCAGGATACTTTGTCCCTAGCTGTCACCTATAACTGCCCTGGCAAGTGCACTGGTCAGCAAGGAGCACTAGCCTCACCTCTGCTGGTAATAAACACAGGGGGAAGTGACAGACATTTAATTTGTCTTAAATGAAAAAACACAAAAAGAATTGTCCTAAAGCCAAATTGGATATAATTCCACACCAAACATAAAAAAGAGGGTGGACAAAAGTATTGGCACTGTTTGAAAAATCATGTGATGCTTCTCTAATTTGTGTAATTAACAGCACCTGTAACTTACTTGTGGCACCTAACAGGTGTTGGCAATAACTAAATCACACTTGCAGCCAGTTGACATGGATTAAAGTTGACTCAACCTCTGTCCTGTGTCCTTGTGTGTACCACATTGAGCATGGAGAAAAGAAAGAAGACCAAAAAACTGTCTGAGGACTTGAGAAACCAAATTGTGAGGAAGCATGAGCAATCTTAAGGCTACAAGTCCATCTCCAAAGACCTGAATGTTCCTGTGTATACCGTGCGCAGTGTCATCAAGAAGTTTAAAGCCCATGGCACTGTGGCTAACCTCCCTGGATGTGGACGGAAAAGAAAAATTGACAAGAGATTTCAACGCGAGATTGTTGGATAAAGAACCTCGACTAACATCCAAACAAGTTCAAGCTGCCCTACAGACCGAGGGTACAACAGTGTCAACCCGTACTATCCGTCGGCGTCTGAATGAAAAGGGACTGTATGGTAGGAGACCCAGGAAGACCCCACTTCTTACCCCGAGACATAAAAAAGCCAGGCTGGAGTTTGCCAAAACTTACCTGAAAAAGCCTAAAACGTTTTGGAAGAATGTTCTCTGGTCAGATGAGACAAAAGCAGAGCTTTTTGGGCAAAGGCATCAACATAGAGTTTACAGGAGAAAAAAAGAGGCATTCAAAGAAAAGAACACGGTCCCTACAGACATACAAGGTGGAGGTTCCCTGATGTTTTGGGGTTGCTTTGCTGCCTCTGGCACTGGACTGCTTGACTGTGTGCACGGCATTATGAAGTCTGAAGACTACCAACAAATTTTGCAGCATAATGTAGGGCCCAGTGTGAGAAAGCTGGGTCTCCCTCAGAGGTCATGGGTCTTCCAGCAGGACAATGACCCAAAACACACTTTAAAAAGCACTAGAAAAGGGTTTGAGAGAAAGCACTGGAGACTTCTAAGGTGGCCAGCAATGAGACCAGACCTGAATCCCATAGGACACCTGTGGAGAGATCTAAAAATGGCAGTTTGGAGAAGTCACCCTTCAAATATCAGGGACCTGGAGCAGTTTGCCAAAGAAGAATGGTCTAAAATTCCAGCAGAGCATTGTAAGAAACTGATTGATGGTTACCGGAAGCGGTTGGTACCAAGTATTAGGCTGAGGGTGCCAATACTTTTGTCTGGCCCATTTTTGGAGTTTTGTGTGAAATGATCAATGTTTTGCTTTTTGCTTCATTCTCTTTTGTGTTTTTTTCATTTAAGACAAATTAAATGAAGATAATAATACCAAAGAATTTGTGTTTGCAATCATTTTCAGGAAGAAACTGAGTATCATCTGACAGAATTGCAAGGGTGTCAATACTTTTGGCCACAACTGTATTTTAAGGGATGGTGGGAGTGGTCACCGCCCACATCAGCTGACCCTGCAGCAATGCATTTGCGCCAGTTTGCTAGTGGGGAAAAACTGACATTTAACCCCCGCTGGCCTAAAAGGAAAAAAGTTTTAACTTAGTGGAGCCAGAGCTGCCACAAATCCCAAAATGGATCGTGACAGTACTCCCATTTCAATGAGGGGCTTCTGAACCCTCAACACTGGACCTCATCAGAAAACTACATACGGTGAGGATGCCTCAATCTACCTGAGTTCACCTCTGCATTCACCTGACCCTCAGGTTTATGGCGAATGCAGCCCGATGGAGGTGATAATAACGTAGGTTAAAGAGGTGCCACAAATCTCCAGAGCGCTGACCTATGGAATGTGTTGTGTACGTGCATTACTGGGGTAACTCCAGCTGGAAAGTCCCCGGGCTGAGAATGGCCAACACCCGATATGGCCAGATGACCCTAGAACTCCAGATAACAGTAGCACACTTCCAGCTGATGTTTTTGGTGGACACCCACACGTACTCGTTCACACACAGGTCTGGACCTGAACTATTATTAACACGCATGCGTTTGCCACAAGATAGTGAACTCTTTGAGGAACTGACAGAGGCATCCCCCGTATCACCACACTCACACCCACACTATGCACAAAGGGAACCACCACCCTCCTTTGACTCCTTCTCCTAAGAGGACTCCGACACTCAGTGTTAGCTTGTGGTGAGGGTTGAGTCTTGCCCCTACTCCCTGGCAACACCTCTGCTGACCCCACCGGAGAAGTAGAGGTATGTTGTAGAAGTACTGCAGAGATCGTAGCTCCTGGGCAGCAGTCATTACATGACTGGTCACAGCTGACTACTTCCCTGGATTGCTAATCTATGACCAGGTTGTGTTTCTTCAACCAAGGAAGGCCTAAAATGATGGGACCTGGCATTCCCTCCAAGACATAGCATGACGGGGACTCTTCATGAAGAGTGCCTATACGCAGGTGTAAATCATCTATGACTTGGGTCACCCTCCCCTGGCTAAGTGGGACAGAGTCAATGGCCTGGACACTTAGGGGTCTTGCTAGTGTCCTACTCCTCAGGCCATGGGTCTGGACAAAGTGAGCATCCATCAAATTGACTCCTGCTTCATGGTCTACAAGCATCGGTATAGTCTCAGTCACCCCACCAACTACCACTTCTGCAGGGATGGTGCACTGAGACGAGAAGATGGAGAAAATATAAACACCCTAGTTGCATCCCTACACATGACCAGGGGACACAGCTTTTTAGATGGTGCAGGTATTTTAGCGTAAGCTGGGCAGACATAGATAAAATGACCGGTCTGATCACAGTAAAAACATGCCCCACATCACGGCGAACCGCAGGCAACCCTGTTTGAGAAGCAACTCCTCCCACCTGCATGGGTTCATCCATCAGGACCGGTGTGTTCTCCTCCACAGCAAGGACAACAGGTGGCAGATTTGGTGTATGCCCCTCCCTGAGGTGTCTATCCACCCAGATAGCAAGGGACATGTGTTGTGAACTATTTCGATTTGATTTCCGAGTTGGGGCTCCCTCTGGTGGTTACTATCGGTAGTGGAACTGGCCAAAGTCTGCCACCTGACGACGAGGATTGGAAATCAGGGGTTACTGATTGGAGTATTTAAGTAAGCAGGCTTCCTTCAATCCCTGCTGGTGATTAGTTTTCTTCCTGTGCATCTGTGCATTCTGAGGTCTGCTGTCTCCTGCTTGATCCTGCATTTTTCAGTTAAGTTGTTCTTTTACTAATCCTTTGCATCTGATCTGGTTTTGCTTCTTTCTGCTTTGTTGTGAGGTTTCAGCTTGCTCCCTGCTGGGGCTGTGCTGGACCCCTCTCCATATGTTACAGCTTGTTTCAGCTTGTTCAGTCCCCTGTTATATTAGTCTCTTTTGCTTTGCTGCCAGTTCATACCAGAATGCTGATATAGTGGGGGAGAGGTCGTGAGACCTCAGTGTTTTTTTGTACATCAGACGTGTTGGATTTTTAGGGTTTTTGTGCGATTGCAGACAGTGCCTTTCCTTTCCTATCTAGTCTGTTTGGGCCCCATCTTTTGCTCAGTTTATTTTCTGCCTGGGTTTGTGTCTCATCTTGTCTCACCGACAATATATGTTTGGGAGCTATCTATTCCTTTGAGGGTCTACTCTGAGGCAGTTTAGATTTCACCCTTCTTGCTCTAGGCTTAGCTAGCTCTCCGGCTGTGCCGAAGCGCCTAGGGCATCGTAGGTACGCCCCACGGCTACTGCTAGTTGTGTTGTTAGGATTAGTGCTCTGCAATCCGCTAAGTTACCAACCTTTCTGGTTTCCTGGTGGTCTAGCCTATTCCTGCCATCCTCCTCGGTGACCAGTTCTTAACAGTTCTTAACAGACATGGCAGCCTCCAATGACATGGGAGCAGCATACTGCACCAGAGCATCCTTCCTGCAACCTGACAAAAATGGCTCCAAAAGGCAGGGTCATTCCACTGTGTGTCAGTGGGCCACCTCCTGAACTCTGGGCAGTACTCCTCAGCAGGCCGGCCCCCCTGCTTGATTTTACAGAGTCAGGATTCTGCCATCAGGATCCCCATACACCAGCGCCAATGCCACGAAAAACTCATCCACAGACTGCAAAGATGGTGAATCGGTCAGCATGGAGAAGGGCCAGGATTTGGGATCATCCTTAAGAAGGGAAACTATGATTCCCACCCGTTGCTCCTCACTCCCTGATGAACGAGAGTGGAGCCTGAAGTACAACTTGCAGGCTGCCTTAAACACCAAAAACTTATCTCTCCCTCCAGAAAACCAGTCAGGGAGAAAGATTTTGTGTTCCGGTAAAGCCTGCAACTGAGCCGAGGCCCAGAAACCCATCAACTGCTGAAGCTACTGCATAACTTGACCCCGCAGCTCTTTAACCCCTTCACTTCCAAGGGTGGTTTGCACGTTAACTCCCGGGCCAATTTTTACAATTCTGACCACTGTCCCTTTATGAGGTAATAACTCTGGAACGCTTCCATGAATCCTGGTGATTCTGACATTGTTTTCTCGGGACATATTGTACTTCATGTTAGTGGTAAAATTTAATTCATAAAACTTGCGTTTATTTGTGAAAAAAATGGAAATTTGGCGAAAACTTTGCAGTTTTCCAACTTTGAATTTTTATGATCTTAAATCACAGAGATATGGCACTCAAAAAACTTAATAGATAACATTTCCCACCTGTTTACTTTACATCTGCACAATTTGGGAACCAAAATTTTTTTTGTTAGGAAGTTATAAGGGTTAAAAGTTGACCAGCGATTTCTCATTTTTACAACACCATTTTATTTTTAGGGACCACATCACATTTGAAGCCACTTTGAGGGGTCTATATGATAGAAAATACCCAAAAGCCACATTCAAGAAGTTTATTAACCCTTCAGGTGCTTCACAGGAATTTTTTGAATGTGTAAAAAAAATGAACATTTAACTTTTTTTCACAAAAAAAATTACTTCAGGTTCAATTTTTTTATTTTACCAAGGGTAACAGGAGAAGTTGGACTGCAAACATTATTGTGCAATTTGTCCTGAGTACGCTGATACCTGATATGTGGGGGGAACCACTGTTTGGGCGCATGGCAGAGCTCGGAAGGGAAGGAGCGCCGTTTGACTTTTTCACTGCAAAATTGGCTGGAATTCAGATACACTTTTTTTTTTACTTTATTATAATGTCCCATGGGGGACATCACTGTCCTGTGACAGATCGCTGATCTGTCACATCACAGATCGCTGTGACAGATCAGCGATCTGTCACAGGCACTGCTGCAGGCTTCCTCATGCCTGCGCTCTGCGGGCAGTGAGGAAGCCAGCTCCCTGCAGGCCCCGAAGGTCCCCGTCGCCATATTGGATCCGGGGACCTGCAGGGAAAGCGACCCCCACAGCGGCGCTGCACATCGCGCTGCTGTGGGGGTCGCAGGGAAGCACGGAGGGAGCCCCCTCCCTGCCGATGCTTCCTTTAATCCCAGTACACCGCGATCATGTTTGATCGCGGTGTGCCAGGGGTTAACGTGTCGGGGGTGGTCCGTGACCGCCCTTGACACATTGTGCCGGGTGTCAGCTGTGATAATCAGCTGACACCCGGCCGCGATCAGCGGCACTCACTACGTGAGTGCCGCTGATCGCATTAGATGTACTATTCCATCCTTGGGACTTAGGTCCCAGGTCACATGGACGGAATAGTACGTCCAATGTAGGAAAGGGGTTAAGCTTATCAGTGAGCATCTGGATCAGTTGGGCAAAGGTCTGTAATTGAGTCATGGCTCACCGGAAAAAATGTGACAGTCAGAGTTAATGGCACAGAGTGACTACCACGGTGTGACACGACCCAACAGGGGGTCAGTCAATGGACGGCACAACTCTCATACAATGGGAATGGAATAAGGGGGAGGAAGGAACTACCAATTGGGAATGAGGAATGGTCACCATCTGAGCTCAAACCTGAGCCTGTCGCTGCACTCCCCTAATGCCCTATGTTCGTCTTTCCCCCTGCCGCCATCAGGATACCTCGTCCCTAGTTGTCACCTATAACTGCCCTGGCTAGTGCACTGGCCGGCAAGGAGCACTAGCCTCACCTCTGCAGGCAATAAACACAGGGGGAAGTGACAGACACCAATGGGGCAATGTCACAAAAAAACAACACTTAGCTCTCTCTGCTGCAAAGTGCAACACAGCAGGATAAAGGCTCCAGATAAGCAAACTCGCAGAAGCACCACTGCACCCAGAAAGCTACTTACTCCAGCTTGGTCACTGCAGATTGCTTTAACATCGACAGGTGATACATCAGCTGACCCAGCAGCAAAGCAGCAATGCAATTACACCAGCTTGCCAGTGGGAAAAACTGACATTTAACCCCAGCTAGCCTGAAAGCAAAAAAGTTTTAACTTAGTGGACCCAGAGCTGCCACAAATCCAAAAATCTATTGTTACAATAATAATTGCTACATTTATAGTTATGTTAGGAACATTAATTATAAAATTAAGCAATGTCACATTCCTAATATTAACAGTGAGTAATGCACCTACAGTCAGAATTTTTGCTCTGTTGATTCCAGTGGTCATCACATGACCACTCATATGTGAGTTTCATAGTTGTTGTGCTATCTTTTTTCTTGCTTCTCTCAATGAAGCATTGGATGTAGTTTCTCACTGATGAATGAGAGAATTAGGAAGAGCAGCTTGTTGGCACATGACTATACATATGAAAATCGCATATGAGAAATCACATGACAGCTACTCAAACCATTTAGGGTATGTTTCTACTTGCCGGATTACATCCGGATTAGCTGCGGGTTGAACACTGAGTACAGCCGCAGAGTTCAATCCGCAGCGTCCAGATGTTACAGCATAGTGGAGGGGATTTTATGAAATCCTGTCTCCACTATGCGTGCGAACACGCATTAGGTGGCCCTGCATTTCCAGACTTGTGACGGGTCTTTTTTGACTGCAGCATGTCTGTTTACCTTGCTTAGACGCTCAGTTTCTGCAAGGCAAATAGCCTACTCTATGTATACGATGCTGCAATTCCGGATGTGTTCAATGAGCACATCCGGAATCACCACGTGTACAGAAGGGGGCAGGGCTTTGGGCGGAGCAGAGTTTATGCTCCGTCCAAAGTGCAAGGAATGCGCATAGTGGAAACATACCCTGAAGCTGTGTATCAAAGGAGGTGCCAAACTGAATGTTTGCCCCGGTTACTGGAAAACCTAGTTTCACCTTTGAATAACAGCTGGATATATTTCAGTCATAAATTAGGGGAAGATGTAAGGTGATCGCAGTGGTCCTTGCACAGTGTTTTTTGGTATCTAGCAATAATGGTCATATTTAGTGATGGGCGAGCACTAAAATGCTCGGGTACTCATTGCTTGGGTTGAGCAAATTGGAATACTCGGGTACTCGGACAGAACAACGAGCCCAATGTAAGTCTATGGGAGACCTGAGCATTTTTTACCACGATCCCCCCCCGGAGGTCCATCTAGGCTCTAAAAACATCTGAAAATGATGGAATCACTGCTCAAATGACACAGGGACATCATGGGGATCGCCCCTGGAAGCATTCCTGACTTCTAGTTCACAGCTTTAAATAATTTTTTCAGAGTTTCATGCTATTTTTACGGGTGCACCAAAAAACATAACAAAACGAAACCAAAACGGATTTTGCTTGGAAATATGTTAAGGAACATCCTTTCCAAGTTAATGACTTGTATATAAGGCAAAATAATTAACCCCAGGCCAAAATGTTCCTCCCCCACTTGGGTTATATTCTGATACAGCGTTTTTGAAGCGTTTTTCAACTTTAACATTGCTTTCCAACCAATACTAATACATTCACTGTGTAATGTCATTGTAACCTTTAACAACCCTAGCTGGCCATGTGTTGTGTGACACATAAGGAGACACATCTTGTTTAATTTCTGAAGGAGGGACTGTTAAAGTCACAGAACCAGTTTTTGCTGTTTTTGCAGGGGCATCAGGCAGCATTAGTCTGCTTAATGCGCCATTATTAAACAGTGGGTTTCCTAAACTGTTATAGCCTATGCAGTGAGTGGATAGGCTGCCAAGAATTACGATGCACCCCAATATCCCTTTCAGGAGATGTCAAGGAGGGCTTCCCTAAAAAATGTTGCATTTACTGCAAGGCCTGCCCTGTTGCCAAGTCATACGCACCCCAATAACCCCAATCCCCCTTGGAAAAAACATGGAGGAGGGCCTCTTAACAAAAAATGTCCCATTAAAAAGGAGCCGGTCTCCTAGTCTTGTAATGCCCATACACTGTGTTGGCTGGCAAACATGTTCCCCTGTGGGGTACACCTCAACCAAACCAAAAACCCAAAGTATTTTAAGCCCAGCAAAACCACCCACCCTTGCTCATGTGATGACTCCTGGAGTGGACCCTCTGGGCCTTGATACCAACCCACCACGGGCGAGCTGACCTAGTGAGGACCACCCCCTATACAGAGAGTGTCAGAGGCAGGCCCAGGGAAATAAAGTACCACGACTGCTGGAACCAGGTGGCTGGCTCGAAGGGGGCACGAGAAACGGTGTCAAGCAGGGTGAAGACAGGGGCATGCAGGGTTCACGAATATGTAAAGCGTGTACTCGGGGCACGCGGGTACAGAAGTGCATAGAGTGTGTATATGGGGGCACGCAGGTTGCAGGATGGTGCAGGATGCGTGCTGGGAAGCACATCTGGGTACAAGACAGAGCAGAGCATGTGCTGGGAAGCACAGCTGAGTACAAGACAGAGCAGAGCGCGTGCTGGGAAGCACGCCAGAGTACAAGGTAGTGGACCTGAGAACAGGTGCCATGCAGGCACCAAGAAGACCTAGCAAGGAAGCAAAAGCAATAATCAGGCGCCGCCTACAGGATGATTAGGAGGGAAGACGTGTGATTTTGGTTAGTAAGGAGGTGATGTCAGGTACAGATAGGTAGATGTACATATCATCGGTGTAGTGATGAGATTGCAAACCATGCCATTACATCAGCTGTCCCAGGCTGAAGGTGTAGATGGAGAAGAGAAGGGGTGATAGAACTGAGCTTTGGGGAACACCGAAAAACAGGTGTCAAGGTGAGGAGGTGGTGTGGGAGAGGGAGACAATGAATGTCCCCCTAACAGTCTTGTTGGTTTTTAAAGATTCTGCCGATAACCCCAAAAAGGCCATTTGCACCACCGGCCATGCCCTCATCAGCAGGGGTAGGAAAACTACCAGCCTTATCACCACCAGCATGATCAGGCACATGGCAGCAAAGCACCCGACTTTGTTGGTTGAACACCAGGCTCCATGAACAGTGTCTGCGCGTGATACGACCGTTTCTTCCGCTGTTGTATGTGCAAGCCAATCCTCTGTCCATGGTACATGCAAATATGCCTCCTGCCCTGCATCTGTAGTTGCACACAAATTCAACTAGCACCAATAACAAGCACATCCACGTCCTGTCTCAACGCAGCGTTCAGTTGTCCATAACCCAGTCCTTGGAACGCAAGCGGAAATACTCAGCTAATGCCACAGTACTAAATACACATTTCTCATCTGCTTGCACTTGAAATGTTGCATGTTAGGTTCATGGGAGACAGAAGCTTTCCACAACCTGATGGCGGTGACCGTAACTTGGTACTCAGTCCACACCCGCAACTCTTTCTCCCGATCTGCCGTCATGACATTATGCAAGCAAGCACGTGTTCCACAACATTACCCGGGCCCTCAACTATGCTGTTACATCGAAAGTGCACTTAACCACTGACACGTGGAAAAGTCCTTGTGGGCAGGGACGGTACATCTCGCTGACGGCACACTGGGTTAGTGTAGAAGAAGTCATGACCCAGTTGGACATTGGGAGACCATGTCACAGATGTATAGAGGAGACAGGTTGTGCAAGGCTTTGTATGTCAGTTAGTTTTTGAACTGTAGCCTAAGGGCAATAGGAAGGCAGTGAAGGGCCTGGCAGAGAGGAGAGGCTGGGGAATAATGGAGGGACAGTTGGATTACTCTGGCAGCAGAGTTTAGGATAGATTTGAGTGTTGCAAAAGTGCTAGAGGGGAAGTCAGAGAGTAGAAGGTTGCAATAGTCGAGGCGGGAGATCATGAGGATGTGCACAAACATTTTTGAAGTTTCTTGGAATGTACAGATCCAGGAAATATTTAGCGGTTGTAGTGGGCAGGAGGAGGCAAGGGCTTGGATGTGTAGCTTTAAAGACTGGGCAGAGTGGAGGATCAACCCAAGGCCACAAACATGCGGGACTATTTGTCCCGGTGTGCTATCTACACATTACACAGGCATGTGTCCCACAACATTACCTGTGCCCTCCACAATGCCATTACTTGTTAAGTCCACCTAACCATAAACACGTGGACAAGTGCTTGTGGTCAGGGACGGTACATCTCACTGAGGGCACACTGGGTTCACATAGTGGAAGCGGGGACCCACTCCGACCTTGGTATGGTGCATGTTCTCCCAATCCAGAGAATTGCGGACCCTACGTCAATCTGGGTTGCCCCCACAGTCTACTGCTCCTGCACCTCCTCCTCCTTTGCTTCCTCTTCAGCCTCTATCTCCCAAAGTGCACATCAGTCACAAGCTTGAAGCATTGCAGCACTGCCTCATCAAAGCTTCAACAGGCTGCGGTGAAGCTAATATGCTTAGGTGACAAACAGCTCAATGATGAAGAGTTGTGGACAGCTCTGAAAGAGCAAGCAAATCTGTGTCTGATACCGCTGAACCAACAGCCAGGCATGGTTGTGTGTGACAATGACTGGAACCTGGTGGCTGCTCAGTGGTGAGGTGAGCTCACACACGTGCCATGCATGTCTCATGAACATAACCTCATTGTTCAATGTTTTCTGAAAAGTGACATGGAGCTGCCAGATTTGGTAGGAAAAGTACAACGCTCTGTGTACCGATTTTGGAAAGTTAGCGACAGCTTCATCTGCCCTTGCCGTGTTTCAGCAACACTTGCAACTTCTGGCTCACCGACTGGTGTGTGACGTCCCCAGGCATTGGAACTCTACACTGTAGATGTTGAAAAAGATTTGTGAGCAGAAGAGAGCAGTTGGTGACTAGTCTACCAGCATCAACAAGGTTGTTGGTATTCAGTTCTGACTTCACACATAAGATCTCAGGTGTGGACATGGATGTCAGACATATTGACCAACATATGGACGCCATGATTAAGGTCTCCATCCTGCCTTCTCTGTGCTCTAATAATAATATTTATAGTTCTTTATATAGCACAAACATACCGTATATACTTGTGAATAAGACGAGATTTTCAGCCCATTTTTTTGGGCTGAAAGTCCCCCTCTCGGCTTATATACGAGTCATATACCTGGTGGTTGGCGGGGGAGGGGGAGCGAGGGTGTCAGAGATCATACTTACTCCCCCTGGCACGGTCTCTGCAGCCCTCCCGCTTCTCCATGGTCTCCCTTCCTGCCTTCAGCGGTCACATGGTACCGCTCATTAAACTCATAAATATGCACATATTCATGAGTGTAATGAGCGGTATCACATGACTGCTCAAGGCAGGAAGGGAGACAGTGGAGAAGCGGGGCTGCAGAGACCATGCCAGGAGGGGGTAAGTATAGCGATATTCACCTGTACCCGGTCAATCGCTGCTCATCGCTGTCTGCTGCTTCCTGTTTCCGTGACGTTTAGCCAGCAGGGGGCGTGGTAACGTGGTTAGTCTGCTGGCTGAACAGTCACTGACAAAGAACACGCAGACAGCGGTGAGCAGCGATGGATCCCGGACAGGTGGATATCTCAGATGTTGGGTCCTGAGCAGGAGAGGTGAGTATGGCAATTTTTTTTGCAGCATATGGGGGCATAATATATGGAACATATTATGGGGACAGCATATGGGGGCATATTCTATGGAGCAGCATATGGGGGCATATTCTATGGGGCAGCATATGGGGCATATTCTATGGGCAGCATACGGGAGCATATTCTATGGGGCAGCATATGGGGGCATATTATATGGAGCAGCATTTGAGAGCATAATCTATGGAGCATTTTATGGGGGCATAATCTATGGAGCATCTTATTGGGGCATAATCTTTGGAGCATCTTATGGGGCATTATCTATAAAGCATCTTATGGGGCCATAACCTTTATGGAGCATACTATTCTATGGAGCATCTTCTGGGGGCATTATTAACCTTTGTGCTGCATTATATGGGGTGTATTTTGTATGGAGCAACTTATGGGGCCCATCATGAACTTTATGGAGCATTATATGGGGCTCCTGATTCAATATGGATATTCAAAAACATTTAACCTACTGATGTCTCAATTAACTTTACTTTTATTGGTATCTATTTTTATTTTTGAAATTTACCAGTAGCTGCTGCATTTTCCACCCTAGGCTTATACGCAAGTCAATAAGTCTTCCCAGTTTTTTGTGGCAAAATTAGGGCAGTCGGCTTATACACGGGTCGGCTTATACACGAGTACGCACTGTATTTTCAGTTTAACTCTGCTGTTCTGTTCCCATGTACTATACACCGGTATTGCTCCCGAGTCACTATGACCCGGTTTATTAAATCTTGATTTTAGATACTCTAACTCAATTATTTTTATATCTTTTGCTTACTAGACTGTATGGGTACATGTTTGAAATAAAAAAAAAGAAAAATGAAATTGAAATCTTTATTTTTTTTTTATTCAGAAAAAACTTAGTAGTAAGCAAAACGAAAAATAGCAAACTACACATATGTGGTAAAAAAAACAAACCAAAACAAGCAAATCAAACATTTTGTGAAAAAAAATTAAAGATAATAAACACTTCAATTTGAACATATTTACATGGCAATATTATTTTATGTATTCTTGCATGAAGAGCAATAAACATGGGCTTTGCATAAGAATTTTTTGCATCCAGAACATGTAATACTTGTTTTATTATCACAAGAATAAGGGCAATAGCTGCACCTTTTTCTTTTTATTCTTGAAGCACCGCTGGTAGAGGCCATGGGGGTAGAAGTGCTTGTGGAGGTCATGGCTTCACTTTCCTGAGCATGTTGCTGGATGCTCTGTACAAGGCCTGCTGCTCCTTCCATTCTGGGTGTGACCTTTCTTTCCTCATTATACGGCCTAAGGGTACCGTTACACATAGCGATGCACCAGCGATTCCGACAACGATATGGATCGCTGGTTCATCGCTAAGTGGTCACTAGTGAGCAGCCACACAGGCAGATCTCACAGCGACATCGCAGGGGTCAGGGGTCGCTACTTACCTGTCAGATGCGGCTATCCTGACGTCCTCCCGCCCGCGTCCACGAGTCCAGGACCTTCCCGCGCGACCAGCGATAACCAGCGGGGGGGCCGGTCAGAGGTGAGTATCACATGTAGCGATATCGCTAGCAATATCGCTGCTACGTCACAAAATCGGTGACTTTACAGTGATATTGCTAGCGATATCGCAGTGTGTAACGGGGGCTTAACCAGTGATTTCCAATTATAATAAAATCAGAGAAAAAAACAACCAGCTTCAAAAACAATAAGAGCTTCTATACTACATCAAAACATACCAGTGCTCAACGTCCAGCCATCTAACATGCTAATCATTCAGTCAGAGCAGTGAGAATACTACACCACTTGTAAAAACATTGACTCTTTCAAATGTAAGTAACCCCCTGCTTCAACAAAGAAGGAGCCAAGGAAAAAAAAACAGCTCTTAGCTGAAAAAAGTTTGTTAGCTTTGCAGACAGTATGCAGTGACCTATAGCTTACAGAATCACACAGTAATAGCACTAAGTACATGTAAAAACATAAAATAAAAGTATTCCTTTACAATATACAATCTACCAACAGAATTGAATAAGAAAAGCATAACAAGCTAGATACCTGTAAAAAGCCAAGATACAGCCTGGAACAGAGATGTGTACAGAGCTGCTGTCCAAAGAAACTGAAAGGTCAAATGGCTAAAGCCCCCGTTACACATAGCGATATCGCTAGCAATATCGCTGTAACGTCACCGATTTTGTGACGCAGCAGCGATATTGCTAGCGATATCACTACATTTGATACTTACCTCCGACCTGCTCCCCCGCTGCTCATCGCTGGTTGCGCGAGAACGTCCTGGACCATTTCTCGCCGGGCGCTTCCTGCTGGGCTTCCTGTGGCGCCAACGAGCGATGCGTGGACGCGGGCGGGAGGACATCAGGATCGCCGCGTTTGACAGGTAAGTAGTGACCCCCGACCCCTGCTATGTCGCTGGTGAGATCTGCCTCTGTGGCAGCTCACTAGCGACTACTTAGCGATGCACCAGCGATCCATGTCATTGACTGGATCGCTGGTGCATCGCTAAGTGTAATGGTACCCTAATTGTGCTAGCATATGTGTACTGATAAGATCAGAGAAGATAAGAACCCTTCTGTAAACAAAGAGATAAGCCAGGAAGACAGACTTACTTAGCAAAAAAAGTCATTTGGAGGCCTTTAGAGCTTAACTTTACAAAATAAGGCCCTCTTAAACAGTGCGTTCTGCGCAGTCCGTTCTGTGCAGAATATACATGTGTAGTGCACACCTAGTGATCTCTCTGGATGTGCTCTACATTTTAGTATAGACTGCTCACCAAAAATATTCAATATAAAGCCAGAGCGCGTGTACAACCCCATTGAAATAATTTAGGAAATAAATAAATTGAAATACAGTAGTAGATGCAATAAACAGACCCAATTGAGGTTATAACTCCTTTATTTCACTGAAAATATGGCCTCAGCTGTAAAAAATGATTGCGGACCCGAACATAACAGCAGGGTAAACATTTTCAAACAAAACAGTGCTAAGTAACAACGATAACAATAATTCAATATTTAAACAATAATAAAATGACCCTGCTCGTGACAGCTTACAATCTACACTAAGTAACAACGATAACAATAGCTAAACCCCAAAAAACAAAAATGATCAGGACAACTTACAATCTACAGTGAGGTGGGGGAGATAAAAACAACAGGGGTGTATTTACAAAAATGTATTATGTTTTTACAATGCTATTACTGAGGTTGTTCGAAAGTCATGGAGGCCTGAGGACGAGGAGGAGAGCATGATCAGTCATCTTCTTGGTGAGGACACAGAAGTAATGACTGTTAGCATTATTACACGCATGGCTGATTTTATGTTACGCTGCCTTTCACGTCACCCTCACATTCTCTAAATTTTGGGTGACGGGCAATATCGAGTGGTGGACACTTCCAAATCCACCCTACAAGGTGAACTATATATCTCATTCCAGAGGCAGACAGGTGTACAAAAGTGTTGGAGGACCAGAGGAACCATCTTGCGGAATTATTAAAAATATTCCCATATGAAAACGTTCGCAGCAGAGGTCACAGTTCATTGGCCAAGCAAGGAGGGCAGGTGATAGACAAACAACTCCAATCCAGCAGAGGCAGAGGAACACTGGCACAGTTCGGGGAGAGTTTTCTCAGACCCTCCCATTGCCCTGTACCTGAGGAGCACGACTCTCACATGGAGTGCAAGTTTTTGAAAATGCTGAGGGAGTACCTTGCTGACCGTACCAACGTCCTCTGTCATTCCTCTGTGCCTTCTAATTATTGGTTATCCATGCTAAACACGTGGCATGAACTTGCTCTTTCTTTTACGCACGTGCTCTGTATTCACAATCAAGGATGAAATGGCACCTCGCTCTCAGGTGGTTACTGGCCAATCGGAGCCTTTGGAAATGGTAGTACCGCTTTTAGTGACGGTAGACAATGGGAACTGTCCTTTGCAGTGCCACCGCTGTAAGGATGGAACACGCTACTCAGTCTCCTATGCGCTGCTTGTCCACACCAAAAATCTTTGATGTCTTGCTCGATTTCTCTTAAGTTGTCCCCATGCCTCTAGGTCATCGGGTCTGTCTGCTGCATTTAGGAAACCAGAGATGGGGGCACCACAGTTGAATAGAAAAGGCAGGATCCAACCCAGGCCTATATGCAAAGGCTATAAAAAACACAGAAAAAGATAGGCCATAAAAGGGGGATCACCACAAGCCAGGCGATAACGTTTGGAAGCAAATTTTATTGGACATGAATAAAACAAACATAGACATTTAAAAACATTTAGAAGTCACCCATGTGACATAACTGTAACAACCATAGGCTCATAATACAGCCAGCAACCTGTAGTAATACTCCAAAAACAGTTAATACAAATAGCAGCCAAATAGTCATATAGACAGCATACCAAATAACAATTCACAATATAGGTTGTGCCTACTAGGGATACAGAGATCCATGTGTTTATATCATTTCTAAATCATGCAAGACAAATGTCAATAGAAGAACAAAATAATCCAGGTACCATACACATAAAGGATATAAGTAGTGACCAAAAATGAAAATCGAATCACTAAAGTCATAAAGCTACCTGTGGATAAAGTGCATGTAGGTTCATAAACAAAATAATTGTAATTAATTAACCCTAGAATGGCCGTTCAGGCATGCAGATATTAGAATAACAGGCTGAAAAAAGCACCAATGTCCAAAGACATGAGAAAAATAGTGTTAGATATAAAGACCCATATGGAGTAAAGCCAGGTGCAGTGTATACCCAACGCGTGTCGCCACCCGCAGTGGCTTCGTCAGGGGCTTTTTCAGCCTGTTATTCTAATATCTGCATGCCTGAACGGCCGTTCTAGGGTTAATTAATTACAATTATTTTGTTTATGAACCTACATGCATTTTATCCACAGGTAGCTTTATGACTTTAGTGATTCAATTCTGACCACTGTCCCTTTATGAGGTAATAACTCTGAAAAGCTTCCATGGATCCCGGTGATTCTGACAATGTTTTCTCGTGACATATTGTACTTCATGATAGTGGTAAAATTTCGTTCAAATAACTTGCGTTTATTTGTGAAAAAAATGGAAATTTGGCAAAAATTTTGAAAATTTCGCAATTTTCCAACTTTGAATTTTTATGCCCTTAAATCACAGAGATACGGCACACAAAAAAACTTGATAAGTAACATTTCCCACATGTTTATTTTACATCAGCACAATTTTGGAACCAAAATTTTTTTTGTTAGGAAGTTATAAGGGTTAAAAATTGACTCATTTTTGCAACACCATTTTATTTTTATGGACCACATCACATTTGAAGCCACTTTGAGGGGTCTATATGATAGAAAATACCCAAAAGTGACACCATTCTAAAAACTGCACCCCTTAAGGTGCTCAAACCACACTCGAGAAGTTTATTAACCCTTTAGGTGCGTCACAGGAATTTTTTGAATATTTAAAAAAAAATGATCTAACTTTTTTTCACAAAAAAAATATTTCAGGTTCGATTTTTTTTATTTTACCAAGGGTAAAAGGAGAAATTGGACTGCAAAAGTTATTGTGCAATTTGTCCTGAGTACGCTGATACCTGATATGTGGGGGGAACCACTGTTTCGGCGCATGGCAGAGCTCAGAAGGGAAGGAGCGTCATTTGACTTTTTCAATGCAAAATTGGCTGGAATTCAGATTGGACGCCATGTCACGTTTGGAGAGCCCCTGATGTACCTAAACAGTGGAAACCCCCCACAAGTGACCCCATTTTGGGAACTAGACCCCCCAAGGAACTTATCTAGATATATGGTGAGAGCTTTGAACCCACAAGGGCTTCACAGAAGTTTATAACGTACAGCGGTACAATTAAAAAATCATATTTTTTCCACAAAAATGATCTTTTCACCCCCAATTTTTATTTTCTCAAGGGTAACAGGACCCTAAAAGTTATTGTGCAATTTGTCCTTAGTACGCTGATACCCCACATGTGGGGGTAAACCACTATTTGAGCGCATGGCAGAGCTCGGAAGGGAAGCAGCGCCATTTGACGTTTTTGGCTGGAATTGAGATGTCGCGATTGGAAAACCCCTGATGTACCAAAAAAGTGGAAACCCCCCCACAAATGATGCCATTTTGGAAACTTGACCCCCCAAGGAACTTATCTAGATGAGTGGTGAGAACTTTGAACCCCCAAGGGCTTCATAGAAGTTTATAACCTACAGCCTTACAATTAAAAAATCATATTTTTTCCACAAAAATGATCTTTTTACCCTCAATTCTTATTTTTCCAAGGGTAGCAGGACCCTAAAAGTTATTGTGCAATTTGTCCTGAGTACGCTGATACCCAACATGTGGGGTTAACCACTATTTGGGCGCATAGCAGAGCTCGGAAGGGAAGCAGCGCCATTTGACGTTTTTGGCTGAAATTGAGATCTGACACCATGTCGCG
The DNA here is from genome assembly GCF_039654945.1 of Dendrobates tinctorius. Lineage (NCBI taxonomy): Eukaryota > Metazoa > Chordata > Amphibia > Anura > Dendrobatidae > Dendrobates > Dendrobates tinctorius. The sequence goes on along the minus strand of NW_027361714.1, from coordinate 11,731,276 downwards.
TTTGGAAAGCCTCCTGAGTACACCAAAACATCATATGTGGTCATAAACCACTGCTTGAGTGCACGGCAGGGCTCGGAAGGGAAGGAGCGCCATTTGACTTTTTGAATGGAAAATTAGCTCCAATCGTTAGCAGACACCGTGTCACGTATGGAGAGCCCCTGTGTGCCTAAACATTGGAGCTCCCCCACAAGTGAAACCTTTTTGGAAACTAGACCCCCCAAGGAACTTATCTAGATGTGTGGTAAGCACTTTGACCCCTCCAGTGGTTCACAGAAGTTTATAACGCCCGGGCATGAAAATAAAAAAATCGTATTTTTTCCACAAACATGATCAATTAGTCCCCAATTTTTTTATTTTCCCAAGGGTAACAGGAGAAATTGAACCCCAAAAGTTGTTGTCCAATTTGTCCTGAGTACACTGACACCCCATATGTGGGAGAAAACTACTGTATGGGCACACGTCGGGGCTCGGAAGGGAAGTAGTGACGTTTTGGAATGCAGACTTTGATGGAATGGTCTGTGGGTGTCATGTTGCTTTTGGAGAGCCCCTAATGTACCTAAACAGTGGAAACCCCCCACAAATGACCCCATTTTGAAAACTAGACCCCCTAAGGAACTTATCTTGATGTGTGGTGAGCACTTTGAACACCCAAGGGCTTCACAGAAGTTTATAATGCCCGGGCATGAAAATAAAAAAATCATATTTTTTCCACAAACATGATCAATTAGTCCCCAATATTTTTATTTTCCCAAGGGTAACAGGAGAAATTGGACCCCAAAAGTTGTTGTCCAATTTGTCCTGAGTACACTGATACCCCATATGTGGGAGAAAACTACTGTATGGGCACACGTCGGGGCTCGGAAGGGAAGTAGTGACGTTTTGGAATGCAGACTTTGATGGAATGGTCTGCGGGTGTCATGTGCGTTTGGAGAGCCCCTGATCTACCTAAACTATTGAAACTCCCCACAAGTGACCCCATTTTGGACACTAGACCCCCCACGGAACTTATCTAGATGTGTGGTGAGCACTTTGAACCCCCAAGTGCTTCACAGAAGTTTATAACGCCCGGGCATGAAAATAAAAAAATCATTTTTTTCCACAAAAATGATATTTTTGCCCTCAATTTTTTATTTTCCTAACAGTAACAGGAGAAATTGGACCCCAAAAGTTGTTTTGCAATTTGTCCTGAGTAGGCTGATACCCTACATATGGGGGTAAAACAATGTTTGGGCACATGGCAGAGCTTGGAAAGGAAGGAGCACCATTTGACTTTTTCAACTCAGATTTGGCTGGAATTGAGATCAGACGCCATGCTGCATTTGGAGAGCACCTGATGTGCCCAAACAGTGGAATACCCCAATTCTAACTCCAACCCTAACTCCAACACATCCCTAACCCTAATCTCAGCCCTAACCCTAGCCCTAACCCTAGCCCTAACCCTCACCCTAGCCCTAGCCCTTATGGGAGCATGGAAATAAATACATTTTCTTTTAATTTTACTATTTTTCCCTAACTAAGGGGGTGATAACGGGGGATTTTATTTACTATTTATGGCGGTTTTTATATTTGGCAGCTGTCATACGCTAAAAGACGCTTTTTATTGTAAAAATAGTTTTTGCATCACCACATATTGAGCGCTATAATTTTTCCGCATTTTTACCCACCGAGTCATGTGAGGTCTTATTTTGTCGCTTTTACTGGTTCCATTTTTGGAGAAGTGACATTTTTTGATCGCTTTTTATTCCGATTTTTGGGACGCAGAATGAACAAAAACCAGGGTTTCATGAATTTCTTTTGGGGGGTGCGTTTACACCATTCTGCATGCGGTTAAATTGATAAAGTGGTTTTATTCTTCGAGTCAGTACGGTTACAGCGATACCTCATTTAAGTTGTTTTTTTATGTTTTGTCGGTTTTATGCAATGAAAACTATTTTATATAAAAAATAATTATTTTTGCATCACTTTATTCTGCGAGCTATAACTTTTTTATTTTTTTGCTGATGATGCTGTGTGGCGGCTCGTTTTTTGCGGGACAAGATGATGTTTTCAATGGTACCATGGATATTTATATGCGTTTTTTTGATCGCGCGTTATTGCACTTTTTGTTTGGCGGTATGAAAATAAATCATTTTTTGCTTCGTTTTTTATTTTTATTTTTTAAGGGGTTCGCTAAAGGGGTTAACTAATGGGACAGTTTTATAGGGCAGGTCGTTACGGATGCAGCAATACCTAATATGTGTACTTTTATTGTTGTTTTTTTTATTTCCAAAAATGGATTTATTGGGGGAATTTTTTTTAATTTATTTGGTGATTTTTTAAAAATTATTTTAACACTTTCTTTTTTTAACTTTATTATATAGTCCCAGGTGGGACATCACTGTCCTGTGACAGATCGCTGATCTGTCACATCACAGATCACTGTGACAGATCAGTGATCTGTCACAGGCACTGCTGCAGACTTCCTCATGCCTGCGCTTTGCAGGCACTGAGGAAGCTGGCTCCCTACAGGCCCCCGAAGGTCCCCGTCGCCATCTTGGATTCGGGGGCCTGCAAGGAAGGAGCCCCCCGCAGCAGCGCTGCGCATTGCACTGCCGTGGGGGGCTCAGGGAAGCACGGAGGGAGCCCCCTCCCTGCCGATGATTCCCTTTAATCCCCGATACACCGCGATCATGTTTGATCACGGTGTGCAAGGGGTTAACGTGTCGGGGGAGGTCCGTGACCGCCCCTGACACATTGTGCAGGGTGTCAGCTGTGATAATTAGCTGACACCCAGCCGCGATCAGCAGCGCTCACCACGTGGGCACCGCTGATCGCGCTAGACGTACTATCCCGTCCTTGGGCAAAGGGTCCCTGGTCCCATGGACGGGATAGTACGTCTGATGTCAGGAAGGGGTTAAATATGGAGTAAACCGCTGAATATCATGTGAACATGCAGTTAGAAAAAGGGAATTTAAATCCCCTGACAATTCATCTGTTTATCCAATTCGTCATTTTATGAATTGCAATTCTTCCTACGTGGTGTATATTATAAAGTGCATTCAATGAAATATACAATACCGGATGCGCTACATATCCCTTAAAAAACCGTATAAGGAGACACCTTTCTGATGCTGCTAGTATTACAACTACAGGCATTTCAGCAGCATCTAAATATTTTGCAACAAAAAACAAAGGCAATACAACTTTTTTTTAAGTTTTATGACATAGAAAAACTGCAAAGATGTGGGGATTATAAAAGAAAATTAATGAATAGGGAATCCTATTGGATGTTCACTTTAGACACTTGCATACCACATGGATTAAATGCTAGATACGTTTTAATCATGCAATATTACGCATTTTAATCTGCTTGTATTTTATTATTTTTACTGCATTTATTTGTTTCATTTCCACTTTTTTTTTCTGTGTAACAACACATATGCATACCCTTGTTAGCTTTAATGAGCACAGCTGTTTGTATGCAAATTAAGCATGAATGAAAGCTTTACAGGGAGCTATAAATTCATGGCCAAACCGCTAAAGCACTAGATCATGATTAAGACTCACAGGTCAAAACGCATTGATCATTAGCGGCATTGAGCCAGTGTGTGTATTGTGCTGGACATTATTTAAATGGAACTTTAACCATTGTTTGCATTGAAAGTTAAATTTTATCTTATGATTTTTCGCTGGACGTTATTCTTCATTATTGGATCCTGCTGTGGTTGCTTCACCCTTGTCCGAGCGGAGCACTATGAAGCAAGCTGGACATCTAGATGGACTAAAAGTGGTGAGCTGACTTCTCATATTTTTTTCATTTGTCTTGAAGCATTTGGTCGTGCTCGCACCAAGTAATATTTTCAACTTTTGCTTGCTATTAGTCCATGCACTAGTTACCGTGGAATCTCGATTTAAGAGCTTTGGTAATATAGAAGACTGTTCAGACAGACTGAGCAAAGTAGCCTCTGTCTTCTGTGATGATACATCAGTTAATACTAATGAATGCAACAGCTTGAAAAATTTAATACTACAGTTGGAATCTAAAATGTCAAAAGAAATGCGTTTATGGTGGGATCTTACTACATTGAAGATATATGAATGTAAAAACATGATACCAAGAGGCCTACGTCTAAGGGTAAGTGCACACGTAGTTTTTTGGCTGTGCAGATTTTGTAGAGAAATCCGCAGGACAAAAGTCCTGCGGTGTATCTGCGGATTTGCCTGCGGTTTCACACCTCATAGTGATAAGGTGTGAAACCGCAGCGGAAACCGCACAAAGAATTGACATGTAAACCACAGCAAAACCGCGTGGAAAAATCCGCAGCATGTGCACTGCGTTTTTTTTTCTCATAGGAAATAAAGGTACTGTACAACGCAGCAGAATCTACTGCGGACCCGCAGAGCCAAAACCGCTGCGGATCAGCAGCAGAATCCGCAGCGTGTGCACATACCCTAAATAAAACTGCTACTACCTATTATAATGCAGATTTTGAAAAAGAATGGTACTATATTCTTAGCCAAAGCTCCTTAAAATTTAATTGTACTGATTAAAAAGTATGAGGATATGGAACTCAATAAAATAAGAGAAGTTATTAAAACTCTACAAAAATCATTGGAAGCACACACTGAGCTCAAAGATTTTAATTTTTCCAATGACAGACTCAAAGCAAATCTTTCTAAAATGGAAACTTCTATTATGGAGATGAAAATAAGAAAGTTTAACCTCCAAGGGTGGTTTGCACGTTCATGACCGGGCCAATTTTTACAATTCTGACCACTGTCCCTTTATGAGGTAATAACTCTGAAACGCTTCCATGGATCCCGGTGATTCTGACATTGTTTTCTCGTGACATATTGTACTTCATGTTAGTGGTAAGATTTCATTCAAATAGCTGTGAAAAAATTGTGAAAAAAAAACTGTGCATTGTGAAAAAAATGGAAATTTGGCGAAACTTTTGAAAATTTCGCAATTTTCCAACTTTGAATTTTTATGCCCTTAAATAACAGAGATATGGCACACAAAAAACTTAATAAATAACATTTCACATATGTTTACTTTACAACAGCACAATTTTGGAACCAAAATTTTTTTTTTTTGGTTAGGAAGTTATAAAGGTTAAGAGTTGACCAGCGATTTCTCATTTTTGCAACACCATTTTATTTTTACGGACCACATCATATTTGAAGTCACTTCGAGGGGTCTATATGATAGAAAATACCCAAAAGTGACACCATTCTAAAAACTGCACCCCTCAAGGTGCTCAAAACCATATTCAAGAAGTTTATTAACCCTTCAGGTGCTTCACAGGAATTTTTTGAATGTTTAAAAAAAAATAACATTTAACTTTTTTTCACAAAAAAATTACTTCAGGTCCAATTTTTTTATTTTACCAAGGGTAACAGGAGAAATTGGACTACAAAAGTTATTGTGCAGTTTCTCCTGAGTACGCTGATACCTGAAATGTGGTGGGAACCACTGTTTCGGTGCACAGCAGAGCTCAGAAGGGAAGGAGCGCCGTTTGACTTTTTCAATGCAAAATTGGCTTGAATTCAGATCAGATGCCATGTCATGTTTGGAGAGCCCCTGATGTACCTAAACAGTGGAAACCCCCCACAAGTAAAACCATTTTGGAAACTAGACCTCCCAAGGAACTTATCTAGATATGTGGTGAGAACTTTGAACCCACAAGGAAGTTTATAACGTATAGCCGTACAATTAAATCATATTTTTTCTCCAAAAATGATCTTTTCACCCCCAATTTTTATTTTCCCAAAGGTAACAGGACCCTAAAAGTTACTGTGCAATTTGTCCTGAGTACGCTGAAACCCCATATGTGGGTGTATATGACTATTTGGGCGCATGGCAGAGCTCGGAAGGGAAGCAGCGCCATTTGACTGTTTTGGCTGGAACTGAGATTGGACACCATGTCGCGTTTGGAAAGCCCCTGATGTACTAAAACAGTGGAAACCCCCCACAAATGACATCATTTTGGAGACTAGACCCCCCCAAGGAACTTATCTAGATGTGTGGTGAGAACTTTGAACCCCCCAAGGGCTTCACAGAAGTTTATAATGTACAGTCATACAATTAAAAAATCATATTTTTTTCCACAAACATAATCATTTAGTCCCCAATTTTTTTTATTTTCCCAAGGGTAACAGGAGAAATTGGACCCCAAACGTTGTTGTCCAATTTGTCTTGAGTGTTAGGCATCGGGTTCCTGCAGCTGCACAGCAGGAATCCAGAGCCTTTCATCGAGTGGTCTCCCATTCTCCACCAACCGCTCAGGAGCCTGCACAGCAATCTCAGCATCCCAAATGCTCTGCTCAGAACAGCTCTGTAGGACTGGTTGCTGCTGCCACCTCTGTGTCAGCAAGAGCAGTGCAGGCTGTCCTACAGCAAGCCACTCCAGAGGCTAAGTCCTCTTGTCCCGCTACTGGGCATGCTCACGAGACTATCTCCCATTGGAGATAGGGAGTCACGTGCTCAGGTCCTTCTCCTGATCTGATTGGTCCATCTCAGAGAGCCTCTAATGTGCCTAAACTGTTGAAACTCCCCACAAATGACCCAATTTTGGAGACTAGACCCCCCACAGAACTTATTAGAACACAAGATTCCCAATACATCACTCGGACAGCTGGGTCTCAGCAAAGCTCCAAGAGAAGAAAGCACCAGCTCAAAAACTATCCATACCAAGAGAAAAAAAGCCAAAGTGTCTTAAGGAAAATGTCAAATTTTATTTTATAAAAAATTCATAATATTTTATTATAAATACACAGATACCAGTTAGAATGCAGAGAAGGAGACTAACCCCAAAATACCACCGTGCCACTCACATATGTAACAAACCTAATATTTAATCAATATTAGTAAGGTAAGCTAGAACAGGTCAGACCAGATGGTGTTAAGTACACAAAAATCAGAGTAAGAATAGCGCTGAACACACCAAGCGCTCACTAGAATAGAGCGCTCAGTAAATCAATATAGTGAACTAAAACAAGTCAGACCAGACAGTATTAAGTGCAAAAGGATCACAGTAGAGGTAGCGCTGGACGCGCCCAGCGTTCACTAAAATCAAGCACTCAGTGAGCCATAGAGCAGGCTGTCAAGCTTACCAGAGAGGGACAGCAGGCACCGGAGGGAAGGTATGAAGCTCCCCGACGCGCATTTCGTGGCCAAGCGGGGCCACTTTCTCAAGGGGAAGTGACGGAGGATCCGAACAGAACCTTCAAGTAACCCCATGGACTAGGTCACATGATTATATGTGACCAATGGCGGTGAACCAAACGGCGCATGCGCAGTGTGCCGAAGGCGCCTCTGCATGCATCAGAGGTGTCACGTGCACGGAATCCACCACAGGGATTAACCCTGTGTGAGGTACCTGCAACGTAGAGATGCCCCGACACAGACAGAGCCCTGACGGAAAAACTGCCATGCGCACCGTCACCGTCATATAATGGGGACATAAAATAGGAAATGATATATAAGGAAAGGAAAAAGGAGGAAAATGTGCTCAGGCTTACATTAGTTGCGGTCATCAGACATATAAATAGTATCAATACATTACAAAATATCAGCAATGCAATGCAATTTAAATAATGGAAAACAGTCACAGACAATAAGAGCTAATGCAAATATAACAATAATCCACAGAAGATCATAAATGAAATGTCTGTATCCTCCGTATAGAAAGATCCGAAATCCTTTTATATTCAGATGGTTAATTCAGAGTTCCACCAGGGCTAAATGAATGGAAATGTGGGGACATCAAGATAATCACTGGTAATGGAGAAAACAATAAAATAAAAACAAGTTAAAAACATAGGGTTAAAAAAACACACATACACACACCCTCGGAATCGGGGATAGATTAGTGTGGGTGGGAAACTTATCTAGATGTGTGGTGAGCACTTTGAACCCCCAAGTGCATCACAAGTTTATAACGCCCAGGCGTGAAAATAAAAAAATCATATTTTTTTCCACAAAAAAGATATTTTTGCCCCCAATTTTTTATTTTCCTAAGTGTAACAGGAGAAATTGGACCCCAAATGTTGTTTTGCAATTTGTCCTGAGTAGGATGATACCCGATATGTGGGGGTAAAACACTGTTTGGGCGCATGGCAGAGCTTGGAAGGGAAGGAGCACCATTTGATTTTTTTTCAACGCAAAATTGGCTGGAATTGAGATCAAACGCCATGTTGCATTTGGAGAGCACCTGATGTGCCCAAACAGTGGAAACCCCCCCCCCAATTCTTACTCCAACCCTAACCCCAACACACCCCTAACCTTATTCTCAGCCCAAGCCTTAACCCTAATGGGAAAATGGAAATAATACATATAATATATTTATTAATGATCTAGTGGATGGCTTACACAGTAAAATATCAGTATTTGCAGATGATACAAAACTGTGTAAGGTAGTTAACACAAAGGAGGACAGTTTGCAACTACAGACATTTGAGTAAATTGGAGAATTGGGCTGAAAAATGGCAAATGAGGTTTAACACAAATAAGTGTAAGGTTATGCACATGGGAAGGAGAAACAGATACTACAATTACTTACTAAATGGGAAACTGCTGGGGAAAGCAGACATGGAAAAAGACTTAGGCATCTTAATCAATAAGAAGCTAAATTGGAGTGCCCAGTGTCACCAAAGCAAATAGGGTCATGGGATGCATTAGAAGAGGTCTGGGGACACGAGATAAAAACATAATTCTCCCTCTGTACAAATCACTCGTCAGACCACACTTGGAGTATTGTGTGCAATTTTGTACGCCGGTGCTCAAGAAAGACATTACTGAACTTGAAAGGGTTTAAAGGTGGGCTACTAAAATGATAAATGGAGTTGGTTCACTACAATACCCAGAAAGGTTATCAAAATTAGGTCTATTTACTCTAGAAAAGAGAAGACTTAGGGGAGACCTAATATATATGTACAAGTATATCAGAGGGCAATACAGAGATCTCTCCAATGAACTGTTTGTACCAAGGACTGTGACAAGAACAAGGGGGCATTCTCTTCGTTTGGAGGAAAGACAATTTCTGCACCAGCATAGAAGAGGGATCTTCACGGTAAGAGCAGTGAGGCTCTGGAATTCTCTTCCTGAGGAAGTGGTGATGGCCAACTCACTGAATCAATTTAAGAAGGGAATGGATGCTTTTCTTGTGAGTAACAGTATAGAAGGTTGCGAATAACAGAATATTATAGGTAGATGGTTGACCCAGCTTAGGGGAAGGAATTTTTTTCCCTCTGGAGAAAATTGGCTTCTACTCTGTGGGTTTTTTGCCTTCCCCAGGATCAACAATGCAGAACAGCTGCACTAAAAATAGGCTGAACTAGATGGACATAAGGTCTTCCTTCAGCCTTCAAAACTATGTTACTATGTTACATTTTTTTAATTTTATTATTTTTCCCTAACTAAGGGGGTGATAAAGGGGGGTTAGATTTACTATTTATGGCGGGTTTTTATTTTTGGCAGCTGTCATACGCTAAAAGACGCTTTTTTCCGTATTTTTACCCACCGAGTCATGTGAGGTCTTATTTTTTGCGGGACGAGTTGACGTTTTTATTGGTACCTTTTTCGGGCAAGTGACATTTTTTGATCACTTTTTATTCCGATTTTTTTTTTTTTTTTTTTTTACGCAGAATGAACAAAAACCAGCATTTCAAGAATTTCTTTTGGGGGGTGCGTTTACACCGTTCTGCATGCGGTAAAATTGTTAAGGCTGTTTTATTCTTCGGGTCAGTATGGTTACAGCGATACCTCATTTATGTTTTGGTGCTTTTATGCAATGAAAACAATTTTATATAAAAAATAATAATTTTTGCATCGCTTTATTCTGCGAGCTATTACTTTTTTTTATTTTTTTGCTGATGATGCTTTATGGCGGCTCGTTTTTTGCAGGACAAGATGACGTTTTCAGTGGTACCATGGATATTTATATCTGTCTTTTTTAAGTATCTAGGGTAAACAGCGGGTATCCAAGAGCCACGCGGCTCTTAGTTACTCGATGTTTACATTGGATACCAGTGTGCACGCTGGTATCTAGGGTAAACAGAGGGTATCCAAGAGCCACGCGGCTCTTGGATACCCGCTGTTTACATTGGAAACCAGCTTGCTCACTGGTCCTGATCGCTGGGGGTGCTGTCTAACGATGTCCCAGCGATCCCATCCATGTCGGATCATTAGTGGAATCGCTGGGACATCGTTATGTGTATAGCCTTAAGAGTCTCTCGGCTATACAGGTCAGTTCAGAAGTCAGCAACATTTAGGTGGTAAACAAGCACTTTTTCATTCCACTTTGCATTAATTCCTGAAAATCGCCTGAAGGGTTAATAAACTACCTGACAGAAGTTTTCAATATGTCAGGGGGTGCTGTTTTTAAAATGGTATCACGTTTGCGGTTTTCCAATATATATAGGACCTTCAAACCTGGATAGCTTCCTCAAAAAAATAAATTTTGTAAATTTCCTTCAAAAAAGAAAAATTACTGCAACATTTTTAAACCTCCTAAAAAGCTAACAAAATAAATTAGCGTTTTAAAAATGGTGCTGATGTAAAGCAGACAGGTGGAAAATGTTATTTAATTAATGGGATTTGTTGAAGCGTTCCAGAGTTATCACCACATAACGTGACATTGGTCAGAATTTAAAAAATTGGCCCTGTCACTAAGGGGTTAAAAGAGAGTAAATCATCACGCAATGTTGCAAAAGATGTTGGTTGTTCAGTCATCTGTGTCTAAAATCTAGACCAAATACAAACAACATGGGAAGGTTGTTAAAGGCAAACATACTGGTAGACCAAGGAAGACATCAAAGCGTCAAGACCGGAAACTTAAACCAATGTCTCCAAAACAGAAAATGCACAACAAAACAAATGAGGAATGAATGGGAGGAAACTGGAGTCAAAGTCAGTGACCGAGCTGTAAGAAACCACCTAAAGGAAATAGGATTTACATACAGAAAAGCTAAATGAAAGCCATCATTAACACCTAAACAGAAAAAAACAAGGTTACAATGGGCTAAGGAAAAGCAATCGTGGATGACTGGATGAAAGTCATATTCAGTGATGAATCGCAAATTTGCATTGGGCAAGGTGATGACGCTGGAACTTTTGTTTGATTCCGTTTCAATAAGATTTATAAAGATGTCTGCCTGAAGAGAACATGAAAACTTCGACAGTCATTGATGATATGGGGCTGCATGTCAGGTAAAGGCACTGGGGAGATGGCTGTCATTACATCTTCAATAAATGCACAAGTTTGTGTTGATATTTTGGACACTTTTCTCATCCCATCAATTGAAAGGATGTTTGGGGATGATGAAATCATTTTTCAACATGATAATGCATCCTGCCATAGAGCAAAAACTGTGAAAACATTCCTTGAAAAAAGACACATAAGGTCAATGTCATGGCCTGCAAATAGTCCAGATCTCAATCCAATTGAAAATCGTTGGTGGAAGTTGAAGAAAATGGTCCATGACAAGGCTCCAACCTGCAAAGCAGATCTGGCAACAGCAATCAGAGAAAGTTGGAGCCAGATTGATGAAGAGTACTGTTTGACATTCATTAAGTCCATGCCTCAGAGACTGCAAGCTGTTATAAAAGCCAGAGGTGGTGCAACAAAATACTAGTGATGTGTTGGAGTGTTTTTTTGTTTGTTTGTTTTTCATAATTCCATAATTTTTTTCCTCAGAATTGAGTGATTCCATCATTTTTTGCCTATGCTTGGTTTAAAAAAACTAACCATTACTGACTACCACATTTTTGTTCTTGATTTCTTTTATTAGTGTTTCTTAAATCCAGAAAGTTGCCATTTGAATTAACTTTAGTTTTGTGCCATGTCTGTGATCTGCTTTTTTTCTACAAAATTAAACAACTGAATGAACATCCTGCAAGGCCGATGATCCTATAATTGTTGCCAGGGGTTGTATTATCAGAAGTGCAAATTTCAGTTCTTAGCAAAGGACTAGGTTTTTCACCAACAACACAGTTTAACATTTTTCAAACACTGATGGATGTTAATAAATTAGCGCAAAATGTAACCATCAAATGTCATTTTTTTTATTCTAATGTGGAAAATCAATTGGATATGGAAAGCAGTGAGTTTATATTTCCAGATGTGTTTAGATCCTTCAAGGAACACAAATCACTTTTGGATCTGAAAATATTGGAAAGTGAAAGTGCAAAAGAAACTGAATGATTGAACAGTTATTTTTCGATGAAAAATCAATATTTTAATCCGCTTCAGTCAAGACCAGCAATATTGGAACAATTTCAAGACCTCATAGAAAAAGACTTGATTGAATTGAATAAAATGAAGACCTCTTAGGGTGTGTGCACACGCTGCGGATTCTGCTGAGGATTTTTCCGCGCAGGATTTTGCAAAATCCGCAGGTCAAATATTGTCTGGTGTGGTCGCTTTATCGATGACCTCCTCTTTATGGGGGGGGGTACTCAACAGGACGTCGCCGCATTCATGGACTATATTAATACAAATGAATTCAAATTAAAATTTACTTCATTTTTCCATACTTAACATGTAACATTTTTAGATTTACAATTGAAAGGAGATTATATTAATAAACAAATCATAGTATCACCATATAAAAAAATGCAGCAAGCAATTCTATATTAACAGCTACATCCTGCCATCCCAAACATATAATAAAAAATATTCCGTATGGAGAACTAGTTAGAACTAAGCATAACTACTCACTTGAACATACATACCTAATGGAATCTGATAAAACCTTAGCTAGGTTAAATGAAAGAGGCTATCCAGAATGGCTCTTGAAAAAAGCACAAAAAAAGTTTCTAAGATAGACAGAGAAAATTTACTGATTAATAAAAAAAAATAATTTGACAAACAGTAATTTTGTTACTTATCTACTAATTACAGCACAGATTATAAAGAAATAGTGGATATTATAAAAAAATACACCCATATTAAATCAGTTTGTTAAAATTTCTATAAAAAATTTAATAAAATATGTAGCCAAACGGGACCGCACCCTAGGTTCTATTTTATCCCCTAGCTCATTTTCCAGCTCCACAGAAAACTTGTCTAATGAAGGAACTTTGCTCCACACAAATGTATTTTTTTTTTTTTTAAATGTGGAGCAAACCGCTGTACATCAGTGAACATGCACATTAAAAAAGGGAATTTAAATCCGCTTATAATTCATCTTTTTATCCAATTCGTCATTTTATGAATTGCATTTCTTCTTACATGGTGTGTATTATAGAGTGCATTCAATGAAATATACAATACACAGGATGCACTACATATCCCTTAAAAAACCGTATAAGGAGACACCTTTCTGATGCTGCTGGTATTGCAACTACAGGCGTTTCAGCGGCATCTAAACATTTTGCAATAAAACACAAAGGCAATTCAACTTTTTTAAGTTTTATGGCATAGAAACGGTGCAAAAACCGCATAGAGGTGGGCATTATAAAAGAAATTAATGAATAGGGAATCATGTTGGATGTTCACTTTAGACACTGGTAGACCACATTGATTAAATGCTAGAGACGATTTAATAATGCAATATTAAGCATTTTAGTCTGCTTGTATTTTATTGTTTTTAATACATTTATTTGTTTATTGTATATACTTCTCTTCCACTTTTTTCTCTGTGCAACAACACATATGCATACCAGTGTTAGCTTTAATGAGCACAGCTGTTTATATGCAGATTAAGCATGAACGAAAGCTTTACAGGGAACTATAAATTCATGGACAAACTGCTAAAGCACTAGATCATGATTAAAGGCCCCTTTACATTTAGCGATGCACCAGCGATCCCGACCAGCGATTACGACCCGGTCAGGATCGCTGGTGCATCGCTAAATGATCGCTAGTGAGCTTCCACACAGGATGATCTCACAGCGATGCAGCAGCGTTACAGCAGACAATACTTACCTTTCAGACGCGGCGATCCTGACGTCCTCCGTCCGCGTCCACGCGTCTCTTGTCGGCGCCACAGGAAGCCCAGCAGGAAGCGCCCGACGAGAAATGGAGCTGCGCGATCAGCGATGGACAGCGGGGGAGCCGGTCAGAGGTAATTATCACACATAGCGATATCGCTGCTGCGTCAACAAATCGGTGATGCTTTAGCGATATTGTTAGTGATATCGCTATGTGTAAAACCCCCTTAAGACTCACAGGTCAAAATGCATTGATCATTAGCGGCATTGAGCCAGTGTGTGTATTGTGCTGGACAATATTTAAATGGAATTTTAACCATTGTTTGCATTAAAAGTTAAATTTTATCTTTTGATTGTTCGCTTGACGTTATTTTTCATTAATAGATTAAGGTCAGGTGAGTTTGCAGGCCAAACAAGCACAGTGATACTGCTGTTTGTAAACCAGATATTGGTACTTTTGGCAGTGTGTACATGTACCAAGTCCTTCTAGAGAATGAAATTTCCAACTCCAAAAAGCTTGTCGGCAGAGGGAAGCATGAAGTGCTCTAAAATTTCCTGAAAGATGGCTGCGCTGACTTTGGTCTTGATAAAACACAGTGTACTTATACCAGCAGATGACATGGCTCCCCAAATCATCACTCATTGTGGAATGGCCTCTCCTCCTCTTACTCAACCTTAAAATCACACACAGTACAATCCTCATAGGTTCCACCCCCAATCACCCTTTTTTTTTCCCCCTCATCACAAATTTCCAAATGCCAAACTGACTGTGGGGAACCACAGATGGGCCATTATGCAGAGATGTTCACACATTCTATTTTGTGAGCTTCAGAGGTCTGCTTCAACTTTTCACAGTATCCAGAGGAGGAAAGCATGTGCTCCGATGCCCCAAATTTTTTCATGTTGGATCCAGGACTGGACGAAGTAGGGTCCAAGCAGAATCCAGACCCTCATCACCAGAAGTGATCCTGATAAGACTCGGATACCAGAGACACGCGCGGACTGTACTGTGATGTCAGGGCAAAAAGAGGATGGTGACTCTTAAGGCCCCGTTACATTTAGCGATGCACCAGCGATCCCGACCACGATATGACCCAGTCAGGATCGCTGGTGCATCGATAAATGATCGCTAGTAAGCTGCCAAACAGGCAGATCTCACTAGCGATACAGCAGCAGTCGGCGGTAGTACTCACCTGTCAGACGCGGCGAGGGTGACTGTCTTCCGCCTGCATCCATGGCTCGCTCGTCAGTGCCAGCAGGAAGCTGATGACGAGAAATGGACCAGGCCGATCTCGCGCAATCAGCGATAGCCAGTGGGAGAGCCGGTCGGAGGTGAGTATCACATGGAGCGATATGGTTAGTGATATTACTGCTGCGGCACAAAATCGGTGTCACTTTAGCGATATCACTATGTGTAAAGGGCCCTTTAGGGATAGGAGTATGATAACAGAGATGATGACAATAAACTTGTAAATCCCGCTTAGTGTGAATCCAGAGGTACGCAGCTGAGTAGCTCAGCAGATGAGGTGGTAGTGGAGGAGGAAGATGAGGAGATTACTTTGTGGTTTCCCACACAGATGCAAACAGATGCAACACAACAAGCACGGCATCCTCAGCCTCCTCTCTCGCTGTGGCCAGCACTGGTCCCGAGTGTGCAGTTCACAGGGGCAGCAAGGGTTTGCCTAGCTTGTGCCTTTTTCGAGACCGAAAAGGATGGCTTAACTCATGTTATCTTCCAAATTAACAAAAAACCTCAGTAGAGGCAAAAATTGCAATAATTCAACAACTACATGCATCAACCGCCACATGCGAGATCAATATGCTTTAGTGTGGACTTCCGGTTCCTGCGTTGAGGATGTAGCAAGGCTGAAGGAGCAGCTCCGACACCAGACAGAAGCCCTACTAACAAATTTGCCAACATCTGTACCTCCTAGACAAGAAAAAGACAGATTACCACTGGTCCCCACTCCACATCACCCAAAAAGGTCTGTCTCTATGTTCCTGGACCACTTCTGAGACCCCTGAGGGTCCTGGCTTGCTGCATACCCAGGTGCTCACAGCTAGGCCTGGAGGGGCTGCTATCTCCCCCCCCCCCCAGGGTAACCCACAGCAAAATCCACTGTGACTAAATCTGAGACTAGTTGCACACAGAACCCCCCCCCCTTTCATGAAAAAATGCTTACTGCTTACCAGAGCATAGCTGTTTTCCTGTGTTTTCCCAGGAGTATAGGTAAAGGGGGCCCCTAAAAGTGGGACAGCGACCAGAAAAAGCAGAGAGAAAAAGGTCTCTCCAGCAACAACAGGGCCCCAGGAGGGACGTTACACACAGTCGGCTGGTCATTTCTACTGAGAAAACTGGTGACATCTGCTGGCCACTACAGTGAGCTGCAACTACTGTTCGCACAAGGAAAAGCTCTGCTGCCACCTAGTGGACAAAAATAAGAACTACAAGTACCTTCTTTGTGCTATAGGGAGATATATTTCTATAGCTGCCAGGAAATCTAAGAATTGATAATTCTCTGGAGAAAGGATAAACTGCAACAACAAAGGGCTCCATTTACATAACCAATTCAGCAAATGGATCACTACGTGTTATGTAGTTCACAAAAGCCAGAGAGCCCTATGTAAACAAGCAGTGGGACATCACGGACCCAAGCTCCACAAGAGAGGATGCTACCGCAACACGCTCGCAACAGAAAACCCTTGGTAGGGAGGACATTGAAGACCTGAGTGTAGCAGGGAAGACCCTTCATGATTGATAACAATAGACTATAACAAACTGGCGGCTGACGTGGCAAGTAGCATCATGCCAGACATCCAAAAGACCCGGGAACATGCTATCATGAAGGCCCTCCAGCACAATCAAGGGGAAATGAGCAAACATAAAGGACAGAGTGAGAAGCTTGAGCAGAGGGTCCCACAACTGGAGGGTGATAACGTGCAGCTCTCCTCACAGTTGAAAGAGACAACTACAGAAACAAAATGCCTGCCTGAGAAGATCGAGGGCCTGGAATACAGGTCAAGGCGCAGCAGCATAAGGCTAGTGGGGCTATCAGAGTCAATCCCTGCAGCTGAACTGCAAAGACTCTGCGAAAAAGACCTACTAATGGCCCTGGGAATTAATCATGGTTGAAAGGGCTCACAAGGTTAGGCCACATCTACGATCTCACAACCACGGATCGAGTGGATCATGAAATTCCTGGACTATAATGATAAGTTTGACATAATGAGAGCATATAGAAAATGTTCCCAGCCAGTGTCTTTGAGAGGGATGAAAGTACTACTATTTGAAGACTATAGGTGGCAAAATGCAGGAGAGCCTTTTAGTAAAATATGTGCAGCACTCTATCAAGCAAAGAAAAGCTTTGCACTGCAATACCCGGTGACACTGAGGATTTTCCAAAGCGAAGGTGATAACCTCATCTACAACTCACCAAATGATGCAGAAAAAGACATGGAAAAAATACTGCGAAATGCAAAAAACATTGAACGAAGAAGAGGTCGTGAGGAAGACTGCTTCCCCTCAACACCAAAGCCTCAGAGGACATATGGCCAGCCCAGGTGAAGCATCATAGAAATGGTCTGCACCATATACATCTTGCTCTTGATGGTTCTCCCCCCCACCACTACACACACCTTTCCTACAAACAGAACAATGTCTCCCCAAGATGACAGACGTGTCCATCGGCTCCATATTTGGAGGAAGGGACCCAGATTTTGGCAGGGTGGAGGGCAAAGAGCTATGCAAAGGTGCTGCCCAGGGCGGAGGAGAAGATACAGATGGCATTTTGACAATCATTTATGACATGTGGTGTGGGATATGTTTCTTCCCACAGGTATTTTTTTCTCTTTTTTCTTTTGGTGGTTCTTCCTCAGAAAAAAGGAAAGTCCACAGCGCTGTTAGTGGTGTAAGAAGCTAGAAATACACTACATCGTATGGAGAACTCACTGTTTGCTTGCTTTAAGGCTTTAATCTCTATCCCCTTTCATATATTTGAGTCTTTTTTCTTTCTTTTCTACCCTTCTCTAACCACCTGAGAATCTCCCTTTAATCCCAAGAACCCTTAGAGGAAAACAAAGCAAGAGGAAATAGGCAGTAGTGACAGTGATTATGAAGATCATCTCCTGAAATGTGAAAGGTCTAAGATCCCCGAATAAAAGAGTAAAGATACTGAGACATCTGAAAAGGTACTCACCAGATATTGTATTGCTTCAAGAAACCTATCTAAAGGAAGAGGATTTTTCTAGGCTCAACAAGCTGTGGGTAGGGAAAGTAGTGGGCTCGGCAGCTCAAGGCAGACACGCAGGGGTAGTGATACTATTCCATCATAATTTTGTATTTAATCTGCTGTTCCAGGAATGTGATGATAAGGGAAGATGGGTTTGGGTCACCATAGAGCATGGAGGAAAAACCTATTCAATCTACAATGTATATGGACCTAATGGTCCAAACAGAGTCTTCTTTAATGACCTGGAGAGAAAAATTGTCTTGGACAACTCGCCTCCGATAATTACTGGGGGAGACTTGAACACTGTCCACAATGGGGAGGAGGACAGAAAGAGCCAGAGTCTGATCTCTTCATAAAAGACTATTCTCCCCTTCTTTCTTGAACAAACTGGATTGAGAGATGTTTGGCATTAGCTCCATCCAGAGGATAGAGTGTTTACCCACTTCTCTCATGCCCACCAATCCTGGTCAAGGATAGACTATCTGTTGATCTTGGAGAGACTATTAAATAGAACGAAGTCAGTGGAGATCCACGACCTGGTCATATCTGACCATGCTCCGGTGGGTATGGCATTGGTTGATAACCAGATAAAAGGAGCACATTACATATGGAAATGTCCATCTTATCTTACAAAAGATGAGGGATTTAATGACAAACTACGAGGCTGGTGGGAGGAATTTGAATGGGACAACAAGGAACATGCAAACCAACACGCTTAGTACTGCTTTCACCGTATTCCAGGACAAAGGGGCAAAATTATGATGTTTGTGGCCTCACTCAAGAAAAGAGTAGCAGAAAAATACTCAGATTCTAGTGTGAAGCTTAGAAATCTATATACAGAGTTCTTGCAGAGCCCACAACTCAAAACACGGAACAATGGAAGCTGGCCAAACAAGAGTTTGAAATCTGGATTGATAAGAGGGAGCAGATGTTCCACTTTAGGCTGTAGGCTGAATTGCTGAGATATGGGAACAGAGACAGGAAATTGCTGGCAAGACTGGCAAAAGGGAAACTGCAGGTGAGTCCAATAGGTAGATTACGAGATGGCCAGGGAAATATAACCTCCGACCCCAGGAAAATCAATGAAACACTACAAAACTTTTACAAAGAATTGTATAAACCCTCACATACTAATTTGGCAGAAGGTAAAAAATTCCTCCAACAAGTCACTCTTCCAAAATTAACACAAGAACAACAAGATGCAATTAATGCAGAATTAACATAAGGAGAAGTGAGACAAACCATAATTCATCTTCAAAATGGGAAAGCACCAGGCCCAGATGAATTTGGTGGGGAGTTTTATAGGGCCCTTCAGGAACAAATCTCTCCACTGCTTACAAACTATTAGAACATCATTCTCTTAACGGGGGTCATACCAGAAATATCTAAAGAACCACATATTAAAGTCATACCCAAACCAGGCAAGGACCCCCTTGAGGCCTGCTCTTACAGACCCATTTCCCTTATTGATGTAGACCAGAAGAATATGTCAAAAATAATGGCGGACAGATTGGTAGTAGTATTACCCCAACTGGTGAACCCTGCACAAGTGGGATTCATTAAGGGTAGGGCGGCGGTGAAAAACATACAAAAGGTACTAGCTGTGTTGGACGGAGTGGGTTGCCGCAGCCAGTCGGGAGAGAAACCAGCCTTGCTGGCTCTGGATGCATAAAAAGCTTTTGATAATGTTAGCTGAGACTGGCTGGGAGCAACTCTAGACTCGTTCAACATAAAGGGCAATTTTAGAATATATCTGGAGGGGGTGTATAGGGACCCGGCAGCTAGAATACACAAATACACATGCCAGGTTTCCTCTCTGAGCCATTTAATTTATATAAAGGGACCAGACAGGGGTGCCCGATGTCATCACTACTGTTCAACTTGGCACTAGAACCATTTGCTCCTTATATGGAGGAGTCAGACTTATTTGAGGGAATCAGGGTGGGTGCAGGCAGCACTAAAATAGCATTATTTGCAGATGATTTCATTTTTTTTGTCCCGACCACTGGAACAATTAGGAAATATCTTTCAGTTAATCCAGAAATTCGGTGAATACTCGGGCTATAAGGTCAATATCTCCAAGAGCGAACTCTTGGAACTGGGGAACAAAACGCCTGCAGATCAATGGAAAAAAATAGGTTTAGAACTACATATTGCAAAGACACATATCACCTACCTGGGAATTAAGATAGGCAGGCTCCCGGCACAACTATATTCACTAAATTATGCACCTCTCATCGAAAAAATGCTAGGAGAACTTCGGAGATGGCAGAATCTACCGCTATCTATTCTGGGAAGATGCCATTTAATTTAAATGATCAGCCTTGCCAGACTACTATACCCATTACAGACATTACCCCTGATACTCAAACATCTAGATATAAACAAAATAAATAGAGCTTTTACCCATTTTATATGGGCGGGTAAAAGGTCCAGAATCGCATTGTGAAAACTGATGCTAACTAGGAGTAAAGGTGGGATCCATTTACCGAATGTCAGAGCCTACAACATTGCAAGCCTTTTTAGACATGTGATAGAATGACTACAGGATACTAACTGCTACTCTAATACCCAATTGGAAAGACAGGTGGTGGCGCCGTGGGAATTAAATGCCCTCTTCCATACAAAACAGGCCAAACTCACGCAAAATGTAAAATCCTCCCTATTGCTTCTGGATATTATTGTATGCTGGAAGATAGTAAGGAAGGCATTCGGCCTTCCCTTCCAGATCTCTAAACATATGCCACTAGTTGGTCACCTGAAATTTTCCCAGGGAACAGAAAACAAAAGAGCGATAGGACAAGCAGTTGATAACATGAAGAAAGCAGGAGATATTATGCATACAGAGGTTAAAGATGGCTGAGCCACAAGAAATCATGGACAAATTCCACATAGACAGCAGACACTCCCTACAGGTCATGCAGGTCCATTCTTTCTGCTTATCTAGACTTCGTAGGCTGGTTAATGAAGTGGAACTACATATTCTAGATAATAGAGTGGGTATGAGCACTCAGAATGCGAGTATATCCTCAATATACAACACTGTAAGACATAATTTCCTGAAGCTAAAGCAGAACAAGCTGTTTAAGACTTGGGAGAAATGGACCGGGGATAAGGATATCGCAGAGACATTTCTACAGGGGTGGGAACAGGTAAAAAAAAATCCATTTTATGTGAAAGATGGAGGGAAACCTATTTTAAGCTCATGCATACAGCATTATATGGTTTCAATATCCCATCCTCCAGTAGATTCCCTGACAGGATTACAGCGTGCCCTAAGTGCAGAATGCCTTCAATGAAACTCTGGCACGGGGTGTGGTAATGCACAGCAGCAAAAGAGTACTGGAAACAGGTAGGGGAGCAGGTTCAATTGTGCTGGGGAATCCATCTCCCACAAACACCACAAACTATGCTATTTCACCATTTAAGACCCCCGGAGACACAACCCACAGGCGTTAAAGCAAAGATCCCTAAAAACATCCACACATTCTTAGTTGTAGCCTTACGTGGTTTATTTGGCGAATGGCTTAAATCAAGAACCCCATCTATGGTGATGATAATAGCCCAGATGAAACACTTACTGGGAATTGAATTAATAGAGGCGGAAAGGAGTAAAGAAAATTCTGCAGGGAAAGTATTTCCGCTGTGGAAAACGTTCCTTGGTTTTCACTATAGCCCTCACGAAATATCGAGAATGATTAGTCCCTTCTGCCACACGGAATGGTACTGTCTGGAGGATCTGAGCGAGACATTAGGGGTCTGGGGAACTATTCCAGATGCATAATGTCTATTAAAGATATATTACCATAGAATGACACTCTTCACAATGCAAAATACATTAAGGCTATCTGCCCACGTATGTAGAAAATTTCTGCATGAAAACTAGACTCCTTCCCAGAAAACGCATGTTTTTTCCGGGAGTTTTGTGTGCGTTTTCCGCGCTATTTTTGCGCAAAAAACGCACGTTTTTGATGCGTTTTTTCCGCGCGTCTCCAGTCTCATAGAAAATAGCTAAAAATTAATGAGCATGCTGCGTTTTTTCACGCGAAGCATTGCATTGCTGTGTGAGAAAGTTCCCACGCAGCTTTTGCCATAAAGTGAGACCAGGGACTATTTTTTTTTTACAGTGGCGGAGGAATACAGTGCGGAAGGATACCTACCTTCCGTCATTGTATTCCTGGAGCCCTGTAGAGAGCGGTTGCATCAGCTAATGCTGCTGTTCTCCACGGGAAATCGGCGTGGGACAGTCGTGGATTTCTGCGTATCAGGGAGTATATTGCTTGTTTGTTATTTTCATATTTTTCCACAGATGACACTGGCTTCGGGGATCAAAGTGACAAGTATTGGTGAGTATGTACTCTGTTATATGTATTGTATGAATGTATTGTATGTAGTGTATGTGTGTGTGTGTGTGTGTGTGTGTATATACACTCACTGGCCACTTTATTAGGTACACCTGTCCAACTGTGTGTTAAGACTTAATTTCTAATCAGCCAATCACATGGCGGCAACTCAGTGCATTTAGGCATGTAGACATGGTCAAGACAATCTCCTGCAGTTCAAACCGAGCATCAGTATGGGGAAGAAAGGTGATTTGAGTGCCTTTGAACGTGGCATGATTGTTGGTGCCAGAAGGGCTGGTCTGAGTATTTCAGAAACTGCTGATCTACTGGGATTTTCACGCACAACCATCTCTAGGGTTTACAGAGACTGGTCCGAAAAAGAAAAAAAATCCAGTGAGCGGCAGTTCTGTGGGCGGAAATGCCTTGTTGATGCCAGAGGTCAGAGGAGAATGGGCATACTGGTTCGAGCTGATAGAAAGGCAACAGTGACTCAAATTGCCACCCGTTACAACCAAGGTAGGCAGAAGAGCATCTCTGAACGCACAGTGCGTCGAACTTTGAGGCAGATGGGCTACAGCAGCAGAAGACCACACTGGGTACCATTCCTCTCAGCTAAGAACAGGAAACTGAGGCTACAATTTGCACAAGCTCATCGAAATTGGACAGTAGAAGATTGGAAAAACGTTGCCTGGTCTGATGAGTCTCGATTTCTGCTGCGACATTCGGATGGTAGGGTCAGAATTTGGCGTAAACAACATGAAAGCATGGATCCATCCAGCCTTGTATCAACGGTTCAGGCTGGTGGTGGTGGTGTCCTGGTGTGGGGAATTTTTTCTTGGCACTCTTTGGGCCCCTTGGTACCAATTGAGCATCGTTGCAATGCCACAGCCTACCTGAGTATTGTTGCTGACCATGTCCATCCCTTTATAACCACAATGTACCCAACATCTGATGGCTACTTTCAGCAGGATAATGCGCCATGTCATAAAGCTCGAATCATCTCAGATTGGTTTCTTGACCATGACAATGAGTTCACTGTACTCAAATGGCCTCCTCAGTCACCAGATCTCAATCCAATAGAGCATCTTTGGGATGTGGTGGAACGGGAGATTCGCATCAGGGATGTGCAGCCGACAAATCTGCGCCAACTGTGTGATGCCATCATGTCAATATGGTCCAAAATCTCTGAGGAATGCTTCCAGCACCTTGTTGAATCTCTGCCACGAAGAATTGAGGCAGTTCTGAAGGCAAAAGGGGGTCCAACCCGTTACTAGCATGGTGTACCTAATAAAGTGGCCAGTGAGTATATATATATATATATATATATATATATATATATATATATATATATATATATATATATATATATAATTTTTTTTTTTTTTTTACATTCAACACATCAGCTGGATGATGGGACTACTACTGTCCCATCATTGGCTAATGTGTCAATCACTGTCATTGTAGCAGGCATCGCCCGATGGGACTTGTAGTCCCATCGGACGATGGCTGCACACACACAAGACTCCCGGCAGCCGGCACAGGCACCCGGCAGGCCCGTACAGACCCCCGGCAGCCGGCAAAAGCCCCCAGCAGACCCGTACAGACCCCCAGCAGCCGGCACAGGCCCCCGGCAGGCCCGTACAGACCCCCGGCTGTCGGCACAGACCGCGCATCATGATGTGCACAGACGGCGCATCATAATGACATCATTTGAGCAGCCAATCACAGCCACAACAGTGGCTCATTGCATTATGGGGACTTCCGATTCGGTACTCGGTATCGGAATTCCGATACAGTGAGTATCGTCCGATAACCGGTGTTTGCAGTATCGGAATGCTCAACACTAGTGGTAATCTCGCTGCGCTAAAATGCCACCCACCGGCCATCCCATCAACCACATCTGCTGCTTCTTCCGCCTCCATTACCATGCCAAGTGTTCTCCCACTGGTCCCCAGCCGCAGAAACTCCACTTGTTTACCCTCACGGGTGAGTGAGAACCCATCAGCTGTTACGAAAAAGGACATATATGCTGTTTTTGTGTCACCTAGCAAACACATCTTTCTCAATCCAGCATAACATCTCTGCCTGCACCTCAATCACAGTCCAGCAACTTCTCCTGTTCTCCATACTCCACCCTCTCTCAGCACAGCAGACACCCCTCGGTCCTGAAGTTGTTGTGGTCACGTAAAAGAATGTTTCCTTCTACACATGCCGAAGCTAATAGTGCCACAATTAGCAATCTGTTGGCCACCGAAAAGCTGGGTTTTCACCTGGTGGATAAAGACAGTTTGAAAAAGTTGATGGATGTTGCAGTCCACCAGTACCAGTTGCCCTGTCATGATTACTTTTCTAAGAAAGCTGTGCAGCTGCCCAGTTGCCATTACTTCTCTAAAAGCTGTGTCTGTGATACACCAGTTACCTGAAAACATTTCTGTCTGCCAGGGTGCATTTCACCACTGACAAAAGGGAGAGCAAACATGGGCAGGGGCATTACATCTCACTGACTGGGCATTGGGTGACTCTGGAGTCTATGGGGGCAGGCGGTCAAGGAACTGCTCCACAAGTCTTGGAATCCCCAAGACTTGTGGGACAAACATCTGTATCTAACACTTCCCCCACTGCTTCTGGCTCCTCCACCTACTCTAGGTACCCTAAATCTCTCCGTTATTCAGACACACATTCCAAAAGTGCAGATAGAATCCCTCCTACCTCCATACTACGCAGCCATGGTCCAACGCAATGAGGCAATGTTCAAATTATAATGCCTTGGAGATTGCAGTCACACAGCTCTAGAGTTGTGGATAGGTATCCAGGCCGAATTAGAGCAATAGCTGTCTCCAATGAAACTGGTGCCAGGGAAGGTTGTGTGCTATAATGGTGCAAACCTGGTGGCAGCCCTATGCTGGGGCATCCTCACACATGAGCCTTGCATGGCTCACGTCCTCAACCAGGTGATGTAGCAATTTATCTGCAACTATCCCAACCTGGATGCATGTCTGTGGAAAGCACGGTTGCTGAGTGCTCAATTCCTCCTATCTCACCCCACAGGTTATCATCTTGCATCATTACAGAAGTCTTTCAGCCTACCGGTTAACCATTTGATTTGCAATGGTCCGACACTATGGAATTCCACTCTTCACATGTTGTAGCGACTGTGGCAGCAGCGATGAGCCTAGGTGCAGTATGTCCTTTAGAATAGCCTGGGCCAACGCAGTACAGTCATTGGGCAAATCACGCTTGCTGAGTGAGCACAGATGAAAGACCTCTACACAATTCTGCACAGTATTGAAATTTCTACTAAGATTGTTAGCACTGACAATGCCATCATCAGCATCACAATTCCGGTCATCTACATGCTTTAGCACACATTGAATAGTCTGCATATGTTAGGGCTGGCGGAAAGCATCAAATAATAAAATAGTAGGGTGCGTTCGCAGCCTGGGGTCCACTGTGCAGGGGTGGTAAACTGCTGCTTAGGAATGGCAGAAGTATAAAGCAGTATACAAGAGGTCACATGTGGGTTAAGGTCACCCAGTGTGAACAGAAGTGAACTCTGTTATGACACAGAGCCGTGCCACCGCTGAACATAAATGCCGGAGCCTGTTAAAATCACAGCACTCGGCAAGAGAGCACTCAGTATGCAGTCACAGAACTCAGCCCCAAGGACACAAGGTCTGAGTCCCTCTAGACCTACTGAGCGCACGGCGTCGCACCTGCAGGCGCCACTATAGCTGCTGACTAAGGTGGAGTGTTGAGCATGTGCATCGTGGCGTGCAGAGCCACCGGTGGACACTGATGTTAGTCTCAGACTCTGCCTCTACATACACCTAAGCCTGGGTGCTTAATAGGCTAGGCTGCACAACACATGTGTACCAAGGGTAGGGGTTTCAAATGAGTCAGTCATCAGAGACATTCATACTTGCATACAACACTCACTCCTCATAGTCTGGTAATGCAGTCTATACTAGCGCATGGCTGAGGGGCCAGGCAAACCTTTTATAGCCGCGTCCTTCCGGGACATTCCTGACCTTTCTGATGGTCCAATCCGAGATGGAGAAGGACCTGAGCATGTGACCTCCGATCTCCAATGAGAGATCGTCCCACGGGCATGCTCAGTGGACCGAAAGGAGGACTTAGTCCCTGGAGCAGCTCGCTGCTGACCAGCATGCGTTGCTATAGCTGGACCAGAGGTGGCAGCAGCAACCAAACCCACGGAGCTAGTCTGGGCAGAGCGCCGGGACTGACGAGTCTGCTGAGCAACCTCCTCTGTGGCTGGAAAGGAATGGGAGACTGCCGGAAGCAAGGCTCGAGATTCCCGCTGTGCAGTGGCAGAAACCCGACACCTAACAGTGTGAGAAGGTGGTGTTCCCAGAGGAAGAGTTGGAGGCAGAGAAAATGTGGAAATGATAACAATATCTCAAAGATCCAAACTGTCATCGCACAGGCGGATTCCATGGAACGGTAGATTACAGTGATAGAGGGGGGCTCATGATACCAGACATACTGTTAGTGAAGTTGCAGAAGTGTGGCAAATGGAAGAGGACAAGGAGGAAGAGGTGATGAACCTGCAAGAGTCAGGAGAAGAAGAGGAAGCAACCTTGGGTGTTACCTCATCAACAACACACCATGGACTTGGACCTCATGGAAGCACCCAACACATGAGTGCCTTCTTGCTGCACAATTTTCAACATGATGCCTGTGCTATTAGGGTTAGAAATAGTGTTTACTACTGGGTGGACACTCTGTTAGATCCATGGTACCAGAGTAAATTTAGCCAGATTCTGCTCCACCTGGAAAGGGATGTGCGCATGCTGGAATGTCAAAACACACTTGTAGACAATCTTAAGAATGGTTTTCCCCAAGATAGCAGTGAGGCACACAGTGTGCATTACAGTTCTAGACTTCCAATCCTGGAAATATCAAGGCACTAGAGATGAGCGACTTTGCCTTTATTCGTGACGAGTCGGGTTTCATGAAACCTGACTTTCGCAAAAGTCGGGTCGAACGCAATCGGCCGATTATCGTGAAAAGTCGAAGACCGACTGAAACACAAACCCAATGCAAGTCAATGGGGAAGAAAAGTCAGCAGTGAGTGGAGGACAGGAAGCACACCTACAGTGCCCATTTTAATGCCAAAAATATCAATTCTTATTACTTAAGCTTGTCAACCTTAATTTACTTTATAATAATAGTTAGGCATTGAAAACTGGGGGTTATTTGGCTAAAGTTGTGGGGGGTAGGGCTGGCTCCAGATTTTCGTGGGCTCAGGGCCAAAGAGTGTCAATGGGCTCCTTTAACACATGCCACAATTCATGATCCTCTGATACGGCAAAGAAATAGCGGTATAGTACAATGAAAAATACTTCACTTCACATATCCATTTTAAATTCTCCAATAGCTCCAAAAATCGACAGTATATTACTCCATACAGTATTATGGCCACCACATAGTGCGCTATACAGAGTAATAAGGACCATATATTTCTCCATACAGAATCATTGGTCCCATATAAAGTTCGATACAGTATATAATGAGCTCCACATAATGCTACAGTATATGTTGGTCCCCATGGATGAAGCTCCACTGCCTTATGGGCCCAAATAATGCTCCATATGTAATGGGCCCCATTTCTAATGTTCCAGTGTATAACGGGCCCTGTAAATGCTGCTCCAGTGTCTGATGTCCACTTATGGAATGCTCCAGCATATGGTGGGCCCCATATATCATTCTCCAGAGTATAGTGCTCCCCAAAAATTGCTCCTAACCTTTAAAACAAATAAGTCTCCTCGCTAGGGAATCCCTGTACTAGTCTGGACTCCTCGTCGTCCCCATCTTCCATCTCTCTGCACTTGGACTGTTTAGGCAGAGGGTGTACAGACGTGATGTCATCGTGCTCTCTGACCAGAATGTCACTGTCAGGAAACGCGGAAGACGTCACGGCAGTGGAGCAGGGAGAGGTAAGTATTTCAACTTTGCAAGTGCTGTGATCCTGAGCAAGCAGGGGGGGCCCAATCGTTCACGACTGCACTGGCAAAGGGCCCCTCATAGTATGGTGGTGTGACTGACGGCGGGTGGTGTGACTGACGGTGGGTGAGCCCTCCCACCGGCAGAGACACTTTTGCGCACTATGAGGGGCCCTGTGCCAGTGCCGTCGCCCATGAGTATGCCCCCCCACCTGCTCAAGGAACCTGCACTTTCATCTGCATCTTCCTCTTTGTCACCGTGTAAAGTGGTATATAGAGTTGAGCGACTTTTGCTTTTTTAGGGTCGCGTTTCGTTTCGTGAAACCCGACTTTTCCAAAAGTCGGGTCGAGCAAGATCGTCCGATTATAGGGAAAAGTCGGGGTCGTCCCGAAACACGAAACCCAATGTAAGTCAATGGGGAATAAAAGTCGGCAGTGAGAGGAGGACAGGAAACACACCTACAGTGCCCATTTGAATGCCAAAAGCATCAATTCTTCTTACTTAAGCTTGTCAACCTTAATTAACTTCATAATACAAGTTACGCACTGAAAAATGGGGGTTATTTGGCTAAATTTGTGGGGGGGGAGGGCTGGCTGCAGGTTTTCATGTGCCCTGGGCGAAAGAGCGCCCCTTTAACACATACCACAACTCATCATGCTCCGATACGGCAGAGAAATAGCGGTATAGTACAATGAAAAATACCTCACTTTTTACATCTCATGACGAGGCCCATCTATTTCTCCATACAAAATCATTGGTCCCATATAATGTTTGAAACAGTATATGATGAGCTCCACATAATGCTACAGTATATGTTGGTCCCCATGGATGAAGCTCCACTGTCTTATGGGCCCAAATAATGCTCCAAACATAATGGGCCCCATTTCTACTGCTCTAGTGTATAATGGGCCCTATAAATGCTGCTCCAGTGTCTGATGTCCACCTTTGGAATGTTCCAGTGTATGGTGTGCCCCATCTATCATTCTCCAGAGTATAGCGCTCCCCAAAAATTGCTGTCCCAACATAGAAAACAATCAAATAAGTCTCCTCGCTAGGGAATCCCTGTACTTGTCTGGACAGGTGCTGTAGCTTGCTTAACAGCTCGCCAGCCGTTCTCACGCCCAGTATGGATTGCACGTGATTGCACAAAGGTTAGAAAGGGTACCGTATCCCTGGATAACATGTATGGATAGCTTACACATTCAAAATATATGTCTATACAGCATGAGGCAGGCTCAGACGGTGTTAGGCCCAGTATGGATTGCACGTCATTGCACAAAGGTTAGAAGGGGTACCGTATCCCCGGATAACATGTATGGATAGCGTACACATTCAAAATATGTCTATACAGCATGAGGCAGGCTCAGACGGTGTTAGGCCCAGTATGGATTGCACGTCATTGCACAAAGATTAGAAGGGGTACCGTATCCCCGGATAACATGTATGGATAGTGTACACATTCAAAATATATGTCTATACAGCATGAGGCAGGCTCAGACGGTGTTAGGCCCAGTATGGATTGCACGTCATTGCACAAAAGTTAGAAAGGGTACCGTATCCCCGGATAACATGTATGGATAGCGTACACATTCAAAATATATGTCTATACAGCATGAGGCAGGCTCAGACGGTGTTAGGCCCAGTATGGATTGCACGTCATTGCACAAAGGTTAGAAGGGGTACCGTATCCCCGGATAACATGTATGGATAGCGTACACATTCAAAATATATGTCTATACAGCATGAGGCAGGCTCAGACGGTGTTAGGCCCAGTATGGATTGCACGTCATTGCACAAAGGTTAGAAAGGGTACCGTATCCCTGGATAACATGTATGGATAGCGTACACATTCAAAATATATGTCTATACAGCATGAGGCAGGCTCAGACGGTGTTAGACCCAGTATGGATTGTACGTCATTGCACAAAGGTTAGAAGGGGTACCGTATCCCCGGATAACATGTATGGATAGCGTACACATTCAAAATATATGTCTATAGAGCATGAGGCAGGCTCAGACGGTGTTAGGCCCAGTATGGATTGCACGTCATTGCACAAAGGTTAGAAGGGGTACCGTATCCCCGGATAACATGTATGGATAGCGTACACATTCAAAATATATGTCTATACAGCATGAGGCAGGCTCAGACGGTGTTAGGCCCAGTATGGATTGCACGTCATTGCACAAAGGTTAGAAGGGGTACCGTATCCCCGGATAACATGTATGGATAGCGTACACATTCAAAATATATGTCTATACAGCATGAGGCAGGCTCAGATGGTGTTAGGCCCAGTATGGATTGCACGTCATTGCACAAAGGTTAGAAAGGGTACCGTATCCCCGGATAACATGTATGGATAGCGTACACATTCAAAATATATGTCTATACAGCATGAGGCAGGCTCAGACGGTGTTAGGCCCAGTATGGATTGCACGTCATTGCACAAAGGTTAGAAAGGGTACCGTATCCCCGGATAACATGTATGGATAGCGTACACATTCAAAATATATGTCTATACAGCATGAGGCAGGCTCAGACGGTGTTAGGCCCAGTATGGATTGCACGTCATTGCACAAAGGTTAGAAAGGGTACCGTATCCCCGGATAACATGTATGGATAGCGTACACATTCAAAATATATGTCTATACAGCATGAGGCAGGCTCAGACGGTGTTAGGCCCAGTATGGATTGCACGTCATTGCACAAAGGTTAGAAAGGGTACCGTATCCCCGGATAACATGTATGGATAGCGTACACATTCAAAATATATGTCTCAGGAGGCAGGCTCAGACGGTGTCAGGCACAGTATGGATTTGACGGCCCAGATTACACAACGGAGGAGCAGGGAGAGGTAAAGATTGCAAATGCTGGGGCCCTGCCCAAGCAAGGGGGGCCCACTCGTGGGCGTCGGTACTGGCACTGGGCCCCTCATAGTACAGCGGTGTGTCTGACGGCGGGTGTGCACCACCGCCGTCAGAGACACTTGATTGCACTATGAGGGACCCTGTGCCAGTGCCCGCGCCCAAGAGTCGGCCTACCCACCTGTCCAGGGCAACGGCACTCGCACGGTGTCGTGCGCTAGGTGGTGACCCCGGCCATGGGGGGGAGGCAGCACAGTTAGGGAGTTTTAGAAAGTGGCATATGTTGATGTTGGACATTCAACTGATGCAAAAGGCGAAATAGGTGAAGTACCAGGAAGAGGTGGACCAAAGCAAGCCATTTTTCTGTCACCCTATGTGTCATCAGGGGAAGGTGGGACAAAATCTTTGGAAACCCATGCGTGGTTCATTTTAATGAAGGTTAGATCATCCACATTTTGGGTTGACAGACGGGTCCTTTTTTCTGTCAGGATTGATCCAGCTGCACTGAAGACTCTTTCCGATAGCACACTTGCAGCTGGGCAAGCGAGCTCCTGTAAGGCATATTGGGCCAATTCAGGCCAGGTGTCCAGTTTAGCGGCCCAATAGTCAAAGGGGAATGACCTGTGTGGGAGAACATCGATATGGGAGGAAAAGTAGTTTGTAACCATAGTTGACAACTGCTGTCTCCTGTCACTTTCCATCGATGCAGTATTACCAGTTGTGTGAGCGGTATTTGAAAAATCAGTCCACAACATTGTCATGAAACCCCTGTCTCCAACGCCACTTCTGCTGTGTGCACCACGAACACCTCTGCCAAGCTGCCCCCGGCCCCTACGGCTCGTGTGAGAACCATCACCGCTGCTGTGTGCTGGGAATGCCTCAAGCAACCGATTTACCAGAGTTGCTTGTTTATTAGCCAATATTAGGTCAAGGTTCTCCTGTGGCATGATGTTTTGTAATTTGCCTTTATAGCGTGGATCCAGGATGCTGGCCAACCAGTAGTCGTCATCGTTCATCATTTTGGCAATGCGGGGGTCCCTTTTTAGGATCCGCAAGGCATAATCTGACATGTGGGCCAATGTTCCCGGTGTCAATGATACACTGCGAGTGCTGGGTGGAGGAGCACTTTCTGGCAAATCCACATCCCTCCAGTCACGCACAAACCCTGTACCAGACCTTGCCACGCCAACATTTTCACTTGCCCCACGAGATGCATCCTCCTCCCCTAAGTAATCATCCCCATCATCCTCCTCCTCCTCTTCTTCCTCCACCTCGTCCAGGAGAGGTCCCTGAGCAGACAATGGCTGAATGTCATCAAGGATTCCCTCCTCCTCTTCCTCCTCATCAACATTGGCTGCAGACGCCTGCTCCTTAAGGTGCGTCAAAGTTTGCATGAGCAGACGCATAAGTGGGATGCTCATGATTAGGATGGCGTCGTCTGCGCTTACCAGCCGTGTGCATTCCTCAAAACACTGAAGGACTTTACAAAGGTCTTTCAGCTTCGACCACTGCACGCCTGTCAACTCCATGTCTGCTCTCAAAGTGCCTGGCCGTGTATCCTCCCACAAATGCATTATGGCCTGCCTCTGCTCGCACAGCCGCTCCACCATGTGCAGGGTGGAGTTCCACCTTGTTGCAATGTCGATAATGAGGCGGTGGTTGGGAAGGTGGAGCAATCGCTGCAGCTTCTGCATACGAACGGAGTGTACAGGCGACGGCGGATGTGCGCGCACAGTCTTCGCACCTTCTGGAGCAGGGCTGTTAACTCCGGATAATTTTTGAGGAAGCACTGCACCACCAGGTTCAAGGTGTGAGCCAAGCAAGGTATGTGGCTGAGTTTTGAAAGGGCTATGGCTGCCAAAAAATTACGGCCGTTATCACTAACTACCTTGCCTGCCTCAAGATGTACACTGCCCAGCCATGACTCAGTTTGTCGCTTCAAGTACTCGGCCAGCACCTCGGCAGTGTGTCTGTCGCCCAAACACATCATCTGCAACACAGCCTGCTGACGCTTTCCACTAGCTGCTCGATAGGGGGACACATCGTGTGCAACAGTGGCAGCTGCAGATGGAGTGCTCGTACAACTGCGCTCTGTGGACGAGCTGTCGCTTCTGGAGGAGGAGGAGGGTCGAACGCCTACAGCCAACTGTTTCCTATACCGTGGGCTAGGCAGCACTGTCCCACCACCACTGTCCCCTGTGGACCCTGCATCCACCACATTAACCCAGTGCGCAGTGATGGACACGTAACGGCCCTGGCCATGCCGACTGGACCATGCATCAGTTGTGAGGTGCACCTTTCCGCTCACTGACTGCTTGAGTGCATGGACAATGCGGTCTTTCACATGATGGTGGAGGGCTGGGATGGCTTTGCGAGAGAAGAAGTGGTGACTGGGTAGGTCATAGCGTGGTACTGCATAGGCCATGAGTTTGCGGAAAGCTGTGCTTTCCACCAACCGAAAGG